>NC_050583.1:62916463-63008963 GCF_013368585.1 Megalops cyprinoides | reverse complement strand
GTATGAGGTTTGGTGTCCATTTAAATCCTTCTGATGTTTAGGCAACGGCGATGTGAATGAGACTGATGTCGGAAGGCGGCATCTGGCAGGATGGGCGCAGACATCGATCTTTTCATTATCTGGGCCGGAGCCTCTCGAGGGAGACTGTAATGGCCCAACCTGGAAAGAGATCTCTTTACTGAAATTACTGGCATCGTGGCACGTCTACGTTCAAGAGAACAGAGGCATTAGCGGCAATCTGAACATCTGCGGAGTGAGTCACACTCAAGATGGAAAATCTAACAGGAAACATCATAATGGGATGATGGTTCCGGAGCAGCGCCGTTTCGGGGGGGATCCTGAGAGGGACTCGCAGCTCCCCTCGCTGCAGATCAATGGCGGATAATCCCTCCCCTCCACACCGCTCAGACACGAGACGAGGGCCAAGAGCCCTGCTGGTGAGGACACTCGCCCACCATAGTCGCCCTCCCTGTAACGCCATGTTCACGCTGGCCTGGATTCAGCTATACTTGCCCAGGTCTTTACGTCACATTTACATTATCTCCAGGTATACCTCTGCCCAGGACAAGTCCTTGTTGACTGACTTTCAAATATGATAGCCAGCGTGCCAAAATGGGTTTAGCAGAAGTGGACTTTTTGGGGTAAAAGTAATGTTTTATTTCACACACGCCGCCCACAAATAAACAGCATAGCACAGAAAGGTATTTGCATTTTGTGCTACTGTGCTACTGTGAGAAGTGCCATACAATAGTGGAAAGGTGGAGAAGATTAATTTAATAACCATTATTTCCTGACGCTGCAGCGAATGATGCTTCAGCGGCTAAAAAAAAAAAAAAAAGCTCCTTAATAACTTTCTGCATCCGGTGAAGGTGCCAATTAAAGCAGCTTCTCTACAGATGTGCTGCTGTGAGAGGGTCAGAATAAGAACCGAGCTGCAGACACACAGAGTGCTTTACTGCTGTGTGTTAATGTGCATCTAACGGAACATCTCTGACACAGCTCCGGTCTGTTTGGCTAACCCTCGATTTGCTCAAAGGATCAGACCTCGGTTAATTGCAAACAAGATTATCATTGTGTAACTACACTCGAATGCCAATTACATGTGATTTCATTACTGCCAGCTTGGCTAATCAGAACTGAAGTACGGCGGCAGTAATCAATGACGATAAAGGGAAGTGCGCACAAAATGATGCTGCCGTCGCATTATCATTCGTCCCCCGTCAGTTCCTGATGTTCCCAAACCAGCTCCCACACAGAGTACAAATACTATGCAGGCACCCCCAAGCACTATTTACTGTCATGCTGGACTGATAGCTGGCATATAGAGGGGGAGAGTAAGGCAAGAGTGACCTCTAATGCTGCTGGATGGGATCCAGTGTCAAATTCAACAGGAAAGTTGATTGTTAATGAGGACATCAATCAGTCCAAACTTGGTGGATCAGTCTGTCTCGTGGTGTCCTTTTCCCCCTACAAATATTGTCAGGTCTATAGACTGTGTTCTCTACCCACTGTCTGATCTGAGCTATCTGAGACTGGCAATGTCACAGACCTTATTAAGGCCTTGAAGTATCACGCACAGCAGTAACATAGAGCCACACAGTACATTGGTGTACTGTGTACAGAGGAAAGACATGCACAGAGGACCAGACAGGAACGGTGTGTAGAGGTAATATGCATGTGCACACACACACACACATGCATGCACACACACACACACACACACACACACACACAAACACACACACACACAGAGCTGGATGGTACCAGTGTGGAGAGTTAGTCTCCCACAGAAAAAATGCTGTTTGGTTTTTTTGATATCTCCAAATAAGGACACTTACGCTTCGTTGGAACTGCATTGTGGGCTTATCTGAGTAAATAAGATAACATCCATGTAGTTCATTTTCAGTGTTAAATTTAGGCATGAATTTTTTTGGTCATGGCACAGCGGAGAATGGTACAGTGACGTCATTATAACAAGGTTTGTGAAACTATAGCACACAGGGCTGTCTCACTGCAATCCACTTAATAGAAACACATGGCAGTACTCAAACTCCTTGACTGTGACCAGTGAATCAGCTTTTCTGCTGCACATCAGTGAAATCCCCCGTGTCATTTTTAAATATTCTGTGATGTTGTGGTGCTGTTGCCATCAATTGACTGTAAAGTTCAGAGCGGTATCCTCTTGCCTGGGGTACCGTGAATGCGTTCGGCTGCGCGCTGAGGGAACAGGCTGAGCTCCTGGTCGCGCTCGAGCTCTGAACTCTTAATTATTCAGCAGTCTTCTCAATATTTAAGCCCTGTCCTTAAACTGAGGAGCTACGTTTTCCTCTCTGATTCCTCGTGGTGCAATCAGCGCTGAGAGGTGCACGGGCTTCACCGTCATTGTTGCAACAATGATCCCAAACAGGAAGTCCTTTCAGACTTGTCACTGTGAAGCGCAGATTGATAATGGCGAGCATGCAACTTACAAAAGCTGGAGGGACAGCAACGAGAAGCACTAGCACAAGGAGTTCTGGACAATGACTGCCGATGTGGGATATGAGACTCGGAACATTCTGTCCTTCATAACACCTTAATCCATCGCTCTGTTGGAACAGTGTTAAGGTGTCAGATGGAATATACTGTATGTATGTTTTTTTTTTGGATCAATTTCTAACTGGAAGCTCTATAACCGGGTATAGTTTCTCAAGTCCTGTCTGTGATGGCAGATATGCACCTATGAAGCAAACATGCTGAACGGTTTGTAAGTGAACAAAAAAATCAGAATTTCCAGCAGGTTTAATCATATTTGTCCCTTAGCTGCTCTGCAGCCACGGCCTTTTTCTTTCACAACATGAGATCTAATTTGGATGGCGGCATGGGAAGGCGTGGCATTCATTCTGGCTTTGGAACACATTCTACTATCTCCTGGTTCAGGGTCCTCCTGAAGCCGTAACATGATTTGCTGAACTCCTCAGGGAGGCGCTTGGGAGGCACAGCGAGAGTATGGGTGACTGTGGTGCAGTGGAGTCATCCAGATGCCACCATGATCGTGCTTTATTCTGAGAGACTTTCTGAGAGGTCACCCTTCCCATTTTGTCGTGGTGGTTACAACATACTTTGAACACCACAGTGGCTGCTGATTAAGGGTTTTTTTTCCCTCTGTTTTGTTGGAGATTTAAGTGTCTGCTCTGTGTGTGTCAGCCATGTACTTTCCTGTCCCCTGGGGTTCGATGGTGAAAATTAGACAGCATGAGCAGATCATTGGCTCTTAGCGATGTCAGTCTGCTCCCAGCATCCTCCCGTGTCAGACAGAGGAGGGGGAAGGGCTGCTGGGTTGTCTGCTGAAACCTGAGACGCCTTTGCAAGCAAAGCTGTTGTGTCCTGTAGCTCATAGCTTACAGCTCGATTGTGGCTCAACATCTTACTGAAAAACTATACATTTGACCAGTGTATGCTGCTGTCTGGGGGGACAGCTATGGTCTGGATCAATACTAGCCGAGGCTACAAGCGCACTCTCACTCTTACCAGTATAGAAAATATACAAATTTTGATACTGGTGTACATGTTTTCCAAGCATCAATTAGGACCAATGCGTGGTTTATAAAGTATATGGTCAGTTGCTGCACTTTTCATGACAGGTTAAAATCCAACGGATACTACTCACTAGCATGTCTGACGTAAGCAATCTTTTCCAACTGAAGGAACAGCACCAAATGTGGCAAAAGGAAATGCAATACCTCATGAAATCTAACAAAACCTGGATAATTAAAATTGTAAATAGCAAAAACAATGCATTTGCGCAGTCTGAGTCATGAAGCAGCCCTGCTTACCAGCCCTTTTCACTCTACATGGTGCATAAAATGATTCAGGATTTGTCACCCACTGATTAACCTTACGGCCCACTCTCCTCCTTTGTGAAGTTGTTCTTGTTTGGAGCTCCATCAATTTCAGGGTACAAAAACTCATTTGCCAAATCATTGTGTGAAACTAGGCTTATCTTTGTCTGTGCCTCTGTGTCTGCTCCCTGGGTTACTCGTTCTAACATGGGTCCACCCCCTCTGTGCTGGCTCTGAATGGGGTACGGTGTCGAGTTCACCTCCACATTTTCCTCTAACCTCCATAGGTTTAGAAGGTTTTGAGGACCGACACATATCTGGCAATGTTGGGGACCCCAGCCCACTACCTCTGAGAAACACCGCATGCACTGCCTAGCCTGTCAGTGACGTGTCTGTGATATGAATTTTCCTTTTGCAACAATAAACACCTGATTCAAATGATCAGTTTGTTATTCAGTAGCTTCAGGAGTTCGTTACGAATTGATCATTTGAATCAGCTGTGTTGGAGCAGGGAGAGATCTAAAACATGCAGGACAAGTGGCCCTCCAGGATAGGTTTGGACACCCCTGCCTTATAGAGTTTTTAAAGCAAACTTCCCGTTTCAGCATTTGGCATGAGAGTCCTTTGCGAATATACCGTACGTGAAAGTGACTGTTTTGTTTGGCCCTCTTCTACATTTTGAATAGTCACTCGTGCCTTCCTCTTTGTTCAATGCAAACAATACATCATTTAGAAAAAAAAGAAAACACTCTGCTTTGCCAAGTGGGACAGTTATGATCAAGAAACTGAACTCATGACCAGAAGAGTGAAGGGATCATGGACGGGCCGCTAGGAGTGCACCCTTAACCAAGATGCTTGACTAGAACTGTTTGGGTAGAACGTCCAACTATAAACGATTCGTACTAAACAATGGCTGGGTGGGTCACCTGCAAAGAGCATACTATAAGGGTGCCATAAAATGCATTGCTATTAGCGTAACGCTATATGAGCAAATCTGAAGGCAAGGGTGGGTTGGAGATTCCAAGGACGACTCTCACCCCCCCCAGATTGCAGCCCCATCCACTCTGCAGCTCCTGCCTTGCTGGTCCACTGTGGACGGCCCGTGCTGCGGCTCACGTGCCTGTGGCCTGTGTGGGAGAGAGCTCTACCCCTCACAATGACAGGAAGGAAGGAGGCCTGGCCATGCTCCAGGTCTGAAGCAAATTGGCTACGGGAGCAGGGGAGAGTAGTCCGCTCAGAGAGCTGCGCACACCCCCATGTCTGCACACAAACCCAAATATTCTTCATTTTCTTATTTCTCAAACGCCTGTTAACGAGGAAGCACTCCCAACCTCCTGGGTTTGTTGGTCGCCTGCTTGTGTGATACATTTTCTTGCCTGGCTCTTCTGTTAGACAGGTCGTGTCTGATCTGATCAGCTCAGCCTTGCAGAAGGTGATCAACTGTGGATGATTCAGCAGGGACCATCAGTGGACAGATGGGGTTAATCTCTGCCCTGGCAGAGGAGGTAGAGTCATCTTGGGGTCTTGATTACGTCAGAGGTGGCATGTAGCAGAAGGACTAGCTCGGAGCCAATGCTAGTTATTGATATTAGTCATCCACAGTGGGGCCTCCCTGCTTACTCACTGGCCCTCCATTCTCTAAGAGCTGACTCCCTCTCCTCTTCACATGCTTGCAATATTCAACATAGTTGACCACCAGGTTCAAATGCCCACCCTGGAAATGTCACACACTCTCCAAAGGTCATCTTCTACTCCTCAAACTACTCCTACCAAGTTGCTTGAAGAGGTGCTTTCTCAATGTCCCACTGTCTCATTACAGGAGTCCCCCAGGGTTCAGTCCTGGCCCCCCCCTCTGTTCTCCTCTTACACTAGGTCAGTTGTGTTATCTCTGCCCATGGTTTCTCCAATCTCTGCCATTGCAATAACACTCATCCTTTTCTCTTTTTCCCCCCCATCTGACAGGTCTCGCAGTTCTCCCTGTATTTCATTGCATCTTCCTGAGGTCTTCCCGAGGCCTCTGTCTGGATGCAGGCTCATCACCTAAAGGTCAACCTCTCCAAGATGTACTTGCTCTACCTGTCATCTGCTCTGCCCAGGGGCGTAGGAACCAGGGGGGACACGTCTCCCCCCCCCCCCCCCCCAATATTTGTGTGGGCTATTTTTGTCCCCCCCAACTAGTTCCCCAATAAATTAATTTCTCTAAATGAGTAAAAACAGACATTAGATCATTTTTTGGAGTAAAGACTAAGTATGGTAGATGATAGTGATAGGCGTGTGTGGATTTAATTAGCGACCAGTTTCACGTTAGTCATCTTTGAATAATTTGACAACAGCGATTGTAGCCTAAGCTATTAGCTAGCTAGTTTCTGTAGTGCTGAAACTAGTGTACATTAAATAAAATTTGATTTCAGGATAGGTTGAACGACGACCGCAAGCACAGTAAACCCATTAAACAGGTTTTTATTTTCGAAGATAACTCAAGGCTACTGCTCGTTGACACAGCAGATGAACTGGGACGACACAGCTAGCTACAACAGTTGTTTAAAAAGCACTGGGCTAAGAAACCACCTTTGCCAATCAAGGATGTAGGAGGTATTCTGGGCTACTCACTGCACGCTATTTTCAGTATGAAATTCTCTATAGCCTACTACTGAACAGTATTCTGTTTGAGTATGTCGTAAATTTTCATATATAACGTTAGTTTGTTACTTATTTCGCTGACCGTTAATGAACAAGCTAACGTTAGCTAGCCAGCTGTTTTGTCACTGACATAGGCCTATTGCTGAGGTAAAGTTAGCATCAGCTAGCTAGTAATACTGGTGGGGTTTATGTGACCAACTTTGTGAAGAAAACTTCACCACAGTATTCAGTCGACATTTTAAGTTTTGGAAACCGCAGATGAATAAATGTTTTAATTAAGTTAAACAAAAAACGTACACACAGTATATACTGTACTTCCATGCTTTCCTGTTGTTCAAGGCCACAGATTTTCATCAACGTTGCACCTGTTTTCTCTGGCTATACAGTGAGGAAAAACCTGTCTGCTGTGTGTAGTCCATATTTGGTAGTCTTCTGCTGTGATTGGATGGCATGCACCATTCATTAGATCATAGTGTGACACTTGGTTATGTGGATTAGTGTCATACATCTTCCATCTCGACGAGGAAAATAACTCTTCTTATATATATAGGCCTAATGAGACACATCCTAATGTTGGGTGACACACCTTCATGTTGGGGAAACTCTGCCCCAGATGTGCATCTCCTATGTCCAGAAGAGCTTAGCAGTAACAGAGGTGTGCGGCTCTTCTTGAAAGCACTTAAGCGGTGTTTACACGCGCATACCTTCTTATTTCAAGCCATCCTGATATTGCATTATTCTTCAATAAAGATATATGCTCCTTTAAGAACTGGGATTACGTATACAGACATAAAATTCATAGCAAGTTGTGCCCCCCCCAATATCAAACTCTCTCCTACGCCCTTGGCTCTACCCTTCTCCTCTCTAAGACCTCGCCGTAACTCACTAAGTCTCCACTCTGGCCTGTTTTCTGCTATGCCAAGAATCTCAGTTTCAGTCCTCCTTCACAGAAACATCACACCAGGTGAACTGAACCTCAGATTTATTTCTAAGAAGAATTTCACCGCTCCTCACTATCTGCTCAACCCAAGTACTAGCCCAGGCCCTTAGACGATCCAGCATGGCTTAGTGCTTGTCTTCCACTCTCCTTTCCCACAGCCTATCATCAGACCACGCACATACGCATTTGCTTTGCAGCCTCTGGTCGGCTGGCAGTTCTGCTGTGGCAACGCAGCCCAAACTTGCCTCTTTCTCCGCTGCCTCCCAGCAGTGGAATGAGCTACATGCTGCCATCAGACCTGCAGAATTACTCAATAATCCTCGAGCACCATCTCAAAACACATATTTTCAGATTGCATCTGGGTTCCTGTCTCAAGATACTGGCAATCGAACATCATTAACTCAAATAAAGAAGGATGTAGTGTTGTAGATTAGCGTACAGGACTATGTGCATGCTGATTTGATTCTTCTTAACTTCATGCATCTCCTATAGTTGTTAGGCACCTCCTGTGGTAGATTAGGAAAGCTTTTCACTATCACTGTTTTACATATTTATCTATTTATATGTTTCTGATTAGTTGCATGCTTATTTTGCATGCTTATTTTACCACTGTTTTTAACCTGATCACTGATATATTTTTTGATATTCTGTACCTACTCTCACAATTCAGTCATGAATAAACCGGAAATTATGTTCTTAAAATGCTGTAATAACAGAAAAACTGTGATTGCTTTTGACCAATTCTGAATTAAGACATTCTTAAATAAATACACACTTAGAGATGCACCCGTGCACTCACATACACACGCATGTTGTGCAACTAAAGGGCCAGCAGGCTGTGTCACAAAGACATTTCTCATTTTTAGCAGAGCTTCAGGAAACACAGAGGCAAAATGCATCGCAGCTGGTCTTTGGTGACCTAGACCTCAGGACTGGTTTACTCACAGCTTTTGACCCTACAGCCTGCGGCATTGGCACTGCACTGCACGCACAAACCCAGGGCCCCCCAAGAGGAGGTCAGACAGTCAGGCCCTTTCTATTTGCTAAAAATGCCTCTCTGGAACTCTCTCTGAGGATTTCACCTGAGACCGCCCAGGAAGAGGCGCTCTGATCCTGACCTACAGGAGCCGACGGTGCTCGGAGAACACACGGGACCTCCTGCCACATTCAGTGCCAGGGCACGCCAACCATCCCCCCCCCCCCCCCGTCCTCTCACCGCCACTCCTGGCCCCTCACCATCTCTCAGTCTCTCATCTCGCTCCATTAAAGCATGCATCTGCATTTCAAACAAACTCCTTCAAGAGAAACCATGGCTTTCATGGCCTTTGTTTATTCACTTCATTCAAAGGCCAGGAGGCTACATCAGCAGTAATTATATTAATGATTATAATAAGCAGAAGAATAGCAATAACCAATCTTTCCTGCACCTCTCCGATATCTCAGTTTCATCTTTTTTTAAGGTATAGTACACAATGTTCCTGGGCACACTCACAATTTAATCAGTGTACTTTTTACGAGGAGATAGATCAAGAGGGATGCACGGGAAAGGGGCATGAAGCATTGATCCAAATAGCTGATGAAAATGTCATTGGTTTCTTTGCCAAGGCAGAGCGAGAGCTCCCCCATTGTTTTACTGCTGCCTTGAGCTAATATGTGGTGTGGAAGCAGTTGCAGCAGGGGGTGTGTTTCTTATGCAGAAATGTGCAAATATTCAGTAAACCGCTTCATCTCATTTTGTGCAATGACACTTGCTGAACAATAACCCGACCTGCAGAACTGCTTATCATTTTAACGGCGTGTTGACTTTCCAGTACAACAAGTGCTTTGGGATTTGCAGGCTGCCACATTCTGTTGTGAGGACAACGGCTTGATTTGTTCCATGCATTTGTCAATTAGAATGGGCTGCCAATGTTGAAGTAGTGGTGTCCCACGTGTCCAGAAACATCACTGACCAAGTACCTTTATTCCCATGAAAGTACAAGACAAAATACAAGACAATCCATGTGACTGGTGCTGTGAATGTCACGGCAAGGGGATGTTAGACGCCCGGCAAATCCCCTCTGTCCTGCCCCAGAACAGTGCCATTTGGCCCGAGCTGTCAGATAAGAACATGCTGACATCTCTTCCAGAAGCTCGCATCTGTTTTTTTTTTTTTCCCAATTCCCCTCCGTGTACCCTGCTTTTGTCTCACTCAGCAGCACTTTGTTTAGATTTCACAGCTACGTCACCCATGTTGAAGAGCACAATCAACACTTCAAGAACAGAGAAGATAAGTCTCTTCCCTGGAACTGATTATTTACATAGCGAGCCTCTCTTTGGTGAAGACGAGTTAAAATGACATTACAGTACACGTACAATATATATTCGCAGCTGGAGATTGCATCATTGCTCACTGCGAAATGTCCACGGAAAGAAAAGCTGCATTTTGTAAAAGGATTTTGACCAGCAGGCAGCAGAACGCTGTGGGGGGTGATGGAATTAGACTTTGCTCGATTCTGCTGGAAGGTTCAGGCTGCTCTAGCGCTCTGCTTCCTCTCCTGGCCTTTGAGCCGCCGGATAACAGCGAACGGGAAAGGAAGATGACGGCAGAGCAAAATTACAACGTTTGCCTGTGTAATTAAATGCCTCGTTTCTATAAATACCTACGCATTTCACACATTTTTCAGAGGCACCCTGTGCAGAGAGTGCGCTTAATGCGTCGGGAAGTGGGAACAAACAGATGGAGATTGGGAACACACTGCCTTGAAAGCACTTCCAGTCTGCAGGCCGTCTCTGTGTACAGCCGCAAATGCCAGCGCAGTAGCGGATTTTAACCCAGAACGTCAGAGTCAGAACAGCCTCGCAGCGGGGTGAATCCAACTTCAGGGCTCATACAGCGAGCAGCTGAGGAGCTGGATCCGGCTTTAATGCTTCCCGGGTCTGTGCCGAGTGAGATCGGTGGCTGCGGGAGGAGGGGCGGAGTGACAGGCTAAATCACACACGCCAGGACCTACGCCACGCCGCGCACCGACCGAGAGTGAAAAAAAAGGGATACAAAGACCCGTGATATTCTAAAGTACACATACTGACACGCACAGGGGTGTGCGCTTATGGAATTTCGCCAATCGGTCTTTTGTTTCCCTCAGGTTTGTGATATCTGAAACATTCTGTAAACATATCTGTGTACATGGTTACTGTCTCCATAGCAGCCTGACAACAGCAGACAAGCCAGCTTCCAAACACGCGGCAGTTGGGAAACTTAATATTTGGTTAAGCATGAGCACGACATTTTTATTATGTAATCCCATGGCACCAGAGCAGGCTTCCTTGCACCCTTCACTCTTACCTAAGTTAGCCACTCTGTGCTGGAGCACTCACCCGAGGCTGTTGCTATGTTTTTTGTGTTTGACTGCAACAGCAACAACACATACTAATAAAATGCTCCCTTCAGAACAAAGTCTTCTCAGTGCTGTGACATGCAGTGTGTCCTATGAAAACGTGCAGGGCACCAGACACGAGATGTTGCTCTTTTCCATTTTAGGAGAAGAAAAATGAAATGAGGCCAGGGTGAAAGTGCAGGAGATAATCCGTAATTTCTGTGAGAGGGACTCAACGCATGGCTAGGATTGGAGAGGAGGAATGGAAAACCTGCTGGCTCACTGATTCAGGCTCCCTGCAGAGCCTTACTGATAATTCTAGAAACCTGCTTCATATGTTCACTGATCTGAGAACCTGAGATAAACGAATGTTATTTGCCAGAAAAATCCGCACATCAGTCACACCTGTAAGGGTGAAGCTGTCTGACGTGTTGCACATACAAACTAAAAGAAAAAAAAAAAAAAAAACTGCACAGTATCTTGCGGGCAAAGAGGAAGGCGCCTGATGGAGTTCTAATGTGAGAATGTGGGAAATGTAAAGGGAGGGTGTTGGAAAGCTGTGTCTATGGCAACGCCCCAGACGAGTAGCAGCCGAAATCCATCGGAGATTAAGAGGTAGGTGCGAGGCGCTGCTGTGGTCGGTGCGTGCTCTAGTTTGGACAGCCAGCGTGTGCCACATTGTATGAGCGTGGTAGCCGGGCCAGCGCCATTGCCAGGAGACACGGGTTCGAGGTGAGAATCCACTCCCCCTGCAGAGTACCTATGTCAATGTCACGCTGTTATCAAAATACTGCCCGTCCACTGTTTGTGCAGGTTTCTGTAGTGCACAATGGCTCTCCTGGCACAGCATAGCCATTCATCTGTTTATCTGTCTGTGAGTTTATAGGAGCCTGCAGGCAAAGCGGGGTCATCAGGGTATTCTCGTTTTGGCCATGTAGGCCAGACTCTGTACCAGGGGACTCAAAATGCCCACATGGGAGGATAATCTGGGACTAATTAATGATGTTCAATCCACTAATAACAATGTTACATCCTGCCCCGTTAGAAGCTTTAAAAAACTGAAATCTGACTATTGCCATGTCATATCAAAAATTAGCATAACATGACTTGGTGATGTCATAGGTTGCATACATATTTGACAGACATCCTTTGAATCATTGCAATGATAAAGCTCTTCGATGCAGGTCAGTATTGTTACATGGAAATATGAAACATTGGACTGTTTATGTACTAGTATGTCTTTGCAAACCAAACCAGCTTCATCACCATGTTTTGCCTTTACTGTTGAATGTGATACCACTGTGTTTTATAAGTATGTCTCTTCCAGGGGAGAGAGAAAGGGACAGGAGTGGAGGGACCTACCATGACCTAGCAAAGACTGGGTTGTGAAGTCATAACCCAACATCATCCAGGGGCTCTATCTTCCCCACCACTATTATCTCCTGCCATTCAAGACGTAGTCATCTCGATCAGCAGTTTAGGGTGCGCAACACACCGCCAGGGCTTCCCTGTATTAGCCCTCTTCTTAATATCCTGGCGTGTGTAACAGGTCTACCTTGACGACACATCAGAGCCGGCCTCCATGATGAAAGGCTCATGCTGGGGGAATGAAGCAGAAGATACCAATGGGTCCTCTGGCTGGTCTGTAATAAAGAAGTTATAAGAGTAAGAGTAAGATTCAGAAAAAGGGCTTGGAGGGCATTTGTGAGGTAGCTTTGTGTAAAAATGAGGAATTGAGACTGTCCCATTGTGCCCTTTTAATACAAGTGTCTGAGCTCCTGGAGGCTTGTGCCATGAAGGTTCGACCTCCAGCGTCTTCATCCTCAACAATCATGTTTTCATTTGCTTCACATTGCAGACGCTAATAGTCTGTTGGGCAAGGTGGGATACCATCTGGCATAAGAGAGACTGAGAAGTTGTTTGCTGTTTTTATTAACAACACGGAGGCCTTTGCTACACTAGGGGTGCAGGAAAAAGATTACATCGTATACAAAACAGAGCAAGTTACACATGTTATGGTATTCTGGGACCTGGTCTACTGAGCGACATCCTCAGAGACAGGTTATACCAGCTGTTTCAGCTGCAGAATGACAGTCATGAGCTATGCAGAGCACCCCAATGTCATTGCAAAGTTCATTTGTTCACATGTCAAATTAAAACATGTCTTGCCAACTGTGCCGATCAGCAAGTGTACATTCCTGTTTGGTTTTGTTTCTCAGCTACCAAGATTATCCCCACATACAACAGCACACTTAATAAATCCTAAATCATATTTCTCCCTCTTAATGGGACTTCAAGAATGTAACTGTGTAACTGAGAAGAGCTGTCACAGTGCTTTAAAATTTGCTCCTGACTCCCAGTTTATAGAGTCGTGGACTACGTTTAATTTTTTCATTATATTACTTGGATATGAGAGGGATGTATTCCTCAATGTGATTCCACAGCAGTACATTTGAGGAGTGTTCTCTCCCATTATATCAGAGCATCCAGTCAGCACAGATGAGGTCCTTACCTTGCTCTTAGTATTGCCTCCTGAGTGGAGAATGATGTAGAAGATCCCGTTATGATAGGTGCAGTTCTTGGAGGCGACACCTGCAAAAAGCAGTCCAGCCCCCAGTTTACTCAACTCTCTGGTCAGTCAGTGCTAGTTCTCTCCCTCTCTGTAAACGTTACACAGACACAAATACAGTGGCATCAGGTTGCACAGCATGCATTCCATTTACAGACATCCCATTAAAAAAACCTTTCTTCTTTCTGAAAATTCTTTTCAGCCCTAAAGACATAAATATTTCATGCCTGTATACAAGAAGAGGCAAATTAATTCTTGTCCATAATTACCATGGGAAAACAGTCCTGTCTATTGTAGTTGTAACACTTACTGCAACAATAAAGAATAGTCAGCTATTACATATGGAAAAAGCAGGGGGTGGGTGGCTTCCTTAAGAGACCTGTTACAGCATTGCCAGAGGCAGTTCAAAGTGTCAAAGTGAGTTACAACCATGCAGAGAGACTAAGAGACGGAGAAAAAATCACTTGGATTAGAACCACATTCTTGTTCTGCAGAGTCTTCGTTACTTGTGTTGCGGCTTAGTAGGGACATGTTCAAAGTGCAGGAGTACTAGTATGACTTTTGGCAAATTGGATCAGATCACTTCAAATGCAACATCGTTCACCCCCACACAGAGGAATTGAGCAATGAATAATAATCTATGGGACATGAAAGCTTTGGCCCTGTCCTAACACAGCGTGCATCCACCCAGGTACTAGATCACAGAGAGACACGGAGTAATGACTCAATTACAGACACAGTCAGCCAGACGAACTGTAATGTTCTGTCCAAGACAAATGATTCATTTAAAAAAAAAAAAAAACTAAATCACTCTTCTCTCCATTGTGATATTACTTCATGTGGGTAATTCCATCATGGTCTTCATACAGAAGTATGCACCTCTATCTATAATTGTTTTGATGAGACCTACTCTACCAAATACCTAATATTACCTGTCTTCATAATCTTTAACTGTACAGTACAGCAACAAAGTTTAAACCGGTTGAGGCAGAAAAATTCAGAGACATGACAACAAACAATGGAGCATTATTTCACTTAAATGCCCACATAATCTCACCGATCGGGCAGAGAAATTCACAAATGCGTCACGGAAGGTGTAATTTCATTCTCAACATTTCACAGTTTAATACGCTAAAACTTAAACGATAGCCAAAAAGAAGACGAAGAAGACGAAGAACTACGAGGTCCACAATCCATTTCGAAGTAATCGATGACGTAAAAGTGTTTGTGAATGAGTAAAGGGGGCAGGCACCGCTTATGCCTACAGTCAGATCCGATTATTGTGCGCTCGGGTCGTGCAATAGATCCATTCTTTAAAGGAAGCAGGGGTAGAATTAAGCGGAAAGGAAGACCCTAGAGGGACGAATACACATTAATTAAATGTGGCATTTTTGTTCAAAAACAAAGAAAGGATTTGATACCACTTTCTTTTGTTACGGCAAGTACAGGTTGAAGCGGTTGACTGCCATCAGCTCTCGCCACTGTGTGTGAGGTGTTGCTCCGGAGAGAGCGGATTGGACTCGAGCGAGCGACGGGAGAATCTCGCCACTTCCAGGTTGCCACCGCTGTAAGTACCCAGAACCTTTAACGGAAACACAACAATAAAAATCAATTCACCGATCGTACTAGCTAGCTTATGTTTGTTGCAATATGCATTATCTAGGTATGTAAAAGCGTGGGGGTACAGTTCTACTTACATTTAATGTGCCAGTGCACTCTTAAACCTCTAACGTTAGCAAAAAAGGTAGGAAGGTAACTAACAGTTAAATTACAGTGTAACGTTAGGTAGCTAGTTAAGTCAACGTTAAAGATGCATCGTCAAAATACATGGAGCTAGCTATTTCTGCAATGGCTTGCAGTGCTGTTAAGTCTCGCTAACTAGATCTCGATAATTTCAGCGAAGCTACTAACGTTACACTTGTTTTAGCTGGCTGTCTAGCAACCCTTAGATGCAGATAATTCGTTTGCTATCTTATTTACATTAAAACTGAAGTTTGCAACTCGAAGATCTGTATTTTAGTTAACTAAAACCTTCGGTTTTGTGATCTAGCTTGTTTACCGAGGGAAGGAGCTAAGTTAGGAAGTCTGAGTTGTTTTTACGAGCCAGCTACATTTAAACACTTCGGATGTGGCTAGAAATGAGGTGGCAGGAAGGTATGGCTAACGTTAACTCATCTAGCTACAAACAATACAGCCACAGTCGAGATAGCATGTACATTGTGCGAGCAAGTGTAACTTCTTAACCGTAGGTGGTTAACGGGCTACCCTGTTAGCTAGCTGGCTAACTTTTTCTTTGTTTGAACGTGCAGACTATAGAGCAACGGGCCGGCTGACTGTGCAAAACCACAAAGTAGCTAGCTAGGTCGCGAGTTGGTATAGTCTTTCTTTCCTGCCCTGCCAGCAGCTACTACCTCTGATTGACTCTAAAATTGCGTCGTAGTCGATAAACGGTTTCATTGTGTTGCCATCTAGCCAGTTCGCTACCAAAGGACGGTTGTCAAACCAGATTTACCCTGGGAGAAAGTCCAGCTGGGAGCTTTTGTGCTAGGGTTGTGCGGGTTATTGTTCCAAAAGCATAAACTGATTTGCATACATCATCCCGTTTGAGCATCTGGCAAGGCGAGTCATTCTTGTCCCGTGATAATTTGGATCAATTTTGTCGTCACCACACTTCGTTCAAACGGCTGGACTGGCTTTGTGAAAACCCGCTTGAATACAGCAAAATTAAAGGTTGATAACGAGTTAGCTACAGTTTATCATCTGGCTAGTCCAGCCAGCTACTTTTGCAAGTACAGCTCGCGTTGTGTCGACTATCTTTTTCGTGGTCGTTGGGGTATCAGTTCAGTTTTTGAAAAACAAGCAGCAACGTTCTGTTAGTTGTCAATGTATCAACTACGAAGGGCCATCCGTTTCCTCCATAACATTATTTGTATGAATGGTTTGGGAGGTTTATAAATAACCACATTAGAACACTCACACCAGTATTTTCCATTCCCGAAATGGTCTGGCCCTCTCCTTTATTTAATCGTGTTGGAACTCTCGAACCTCTGATACGATGCTTACTATGGTTTGAGAGCAGGCGCACTGAGGATCATTTTTCACTGGTGTCACTATGTTACGCGAGTGCATTTGTTTTGGGGGAAAAAATAACGATGGGTGTGTACAGCGTGGCTTGATTAGGGCATTATAACAACTGCAGGGCCCCCATTGGGCAGTCAGCATGCAAGTGAATAATTCTTTCAGAGCCAGCGATTCACGGGTGCTATTTGGTGCTCTTTAGTGGAAGAGCTGAGACATCCGAGTCGCAAGGGGGTGCGGTGATATGTTAACACACCCATGCGGTGAGTATAATGATGGCAAGATCTTGAGCAGACCATGTTATAGTTTTTAAAATGCCTCCATTAGTTGGTAATGGGACACAACAAATTTTCCCAGTAACAACTCTGGGAGGAAATGGGAGTGGGTTCGCAGTTTGAATCTTTTAAATTCAGTTTAGTCTGCTGATTTGTGGGGCACCGTTAGTGGCATGAAGGTGAGATGGGAAATTAAAGTGTTGTCGCTTCTGCAGAGACTACGGTGGAGCAGTTTCTATCGAGTCTGCATGCGACTGGACCCTCGAGGCGGAGGTTGCGCTGTTCGACGGCCAAGTCTCCCAACTGGAATTCTAATCTTAACCATGAAACGCCAAAACTAGTCCTAGATGGGCAACTACGGGTAATTTCTGCCTGGAGCAGATTGGACTGGTCCAACTGGCATGTGCACAGGAAGGGTACTGACAAGGTTAAAATTGTGTCAGTATTACACTTCTGCCTCACGTTACAAAATAATGGTGCCAGGATTATGCAGGATCGCAGGGGCCACGCAGTCTTGGGAGTATGGATTTTTTTTTTTGCCTCTTTTCTCTGCCGGACAGAGTGGCATTGGTCCGACAATGATGGCTGGATCCGCTGATTATCAGCGTAGATGGCAGCAGACAGCCCGGCTGTCTACAAAGTGACTTCGTTGTTTGTTACTGTAAAGGACTGAGCCCCTTTGTGAGAGGAAAGATTAGCACAATAAGCACAACTAAGAATGAGTGGCTCCCAGAACTGGCGTCTTATTGTACAGTTTCAGAGCAGGACTACAGCTTTAGGCTTTGTTGGATATGCTCGAGCAAAAAGTGTCTGACAATGAATAAAGGGGTGTTTGGGAAGTTTATAAATAACCGCATCAGAATACTGATACCGCTCCTTCCATTCCTGAAATGATATGGTCCTCTCCTTTATTTAATTGCATTGGAACACTCAAACCTCTAATACGATACTTACTATGCATCTGAGAACAGGCGAAGGATCTTTTTTCACTGGTATCGGTGGAAATTGTAGTCTTTTCAGAAATATCGAAGTAGATGTTATTTATAGTATGCTACCTTCAAGGTATTCTAATGTAAATGGAACCCTCTATATGGGAACAATTAGGCTAATTAGATTTGGGTTTTCCATTCACTACGGCCTGTTGAATGCCTCAGATTGACCCATTTAAGAGAAGCATAGCCTATTGGACATTTAAGGGTCTGGGTAGAAAAATATTAAGGTGTTGTCTGACCACTTTGACTACTGAGATTGTTTCAAACATACAGTCAGTCAGTGCTAGCTACTGTCATTAAATTGCATCATCTACAAGTATGTCAGAGAAAATTGTTGTCACGACACTGTCTTCTGGTCTGACCTGACAATGGCCCAGCAAACTCAATAGTTTGTGAACTCCTGCCACAGGAGTAGATATTTTGTGCAGAGGTGAAGTAGATAGAGTTGCAGCAACAGTCAACAGTCACGGGTTGTATGGTGTCATGGTTCAAGTTTCGCTTTTCCAATACTTAGACTTTTGTGGTCAGAGACAGGAAGCATATGATGTGTAAGCTTATCTTTCAGGTGGAGTTTAAATGACATGTCATATCTAGTTGCTAGTCACAGTGATAATATGGAGGCGATGTATGCTCTCCAATGCACACGGCAATGTTCTTTTTTCAGACTCGTCTTTTGCAGAGTCCGATTTGCTTACTTTACAGGATGTTGGCAGAAGTAGTCTGGCATTAATGCTGTTTGAGCTTTGTTTTGTTCTTTTCGTTTAAATTTGGCTGCCTGCGTTGGCATCTGTTCCATCTGATGCGCGAGGGAGACGTGAAAACGTCTTGTGCAAGCTGTCTCACGCGCAGCCCTGACGCTCCCTCTTGTCTTTGCGCAGACGGCGCCAAAGGCTTCTGATTGGCCAGCACGCTGAGGCGAGGGTGTTGCACAAAGGACGTGAAAATCGCAGCTGTCTTGGTAATCATTATCAGCAGCATCAGTCAGCTGGCCGAGCAGGAATCGCATGCGGCAGGGCTCAGAGGGCTGCAAATGCGAAACGGCCTATTGCGTCTTGAGGGCTGTCAACCGGAGCTGAGAATAGTTACCGGCGCGGTCTCGAGCCTCGGCCGGCGTGGTCTGACTGCTCCCTTCCACCCGGATGAAGGGTTCCCAGAGGAATTTTTACAGCCTCTGCCTAGGCCGCTGCTCTGCAGAGGAAGAAGCTGGGGGTAGGGTTGAGGCTGGGGCGAGGCTGAAGGGGTCTGTGGTGATACAATGAGGCCTGCGCAAAAGCCGTCGTTAGCTAACTGGCTGTAGACAGTTAACTCCAGGCCCTGGCTCCGTTTGTATAAAAGGAATATTTCAAACCACTCCACTGCAAAAGTTCTGGGATTTTTTTTTCTTGTAATCACCTCTGATGTCATAATGTGATGATGTAATGGCAGGAAGTCGTAAGTGGTGTAATCTCGTACAGTTGTGGGACTTTTGCCAGAGCTGTGAGGAGTTTTTTACATTTTAATTTTTCCTCATTGTCATCTCATGATGTGGTTTTTAGTATGTATGTTGAAATGGAAACGATGGAGGCTTGGGGTTTCACTGAACATAGATTTGAACGTAATGAACGTAGATTTCGGTGACTTGTTTGAAGCTCAGCACCCCCTTAAATTATTTGGGAAGGAAACAAGAGCAGGAGAGATTGATGCCTAACAGCTTTGAGATCCGTGTTTTCAGACGGGCTCAGGCCTCCCGGGGGCTGTAGTGTGTAGCCGTAGGAGTACTCGAGCTGGTAAACAGGGTGACGTTGACGAGGAGCACATTCGCGCGAGAAAGTAGGTCAGATGACGGGGACTAGGCGTTTGCTGCCGTTTCAGTGGAAAAAAAAAAAAGCGGGTAAAAAGTAGTCAGTTTCCAAAAAGGTCGGTGCAGAAGCGTGGAGCAGACGTGTCCACGCCCCTGTTGCGCCCTCACACCAGGAGCCGTTCACAAGCGCTCGCAGCCGAGCCGGCGCATTCCACCGAGCACCTGAAACGAACGCTAACCGACACGCCGCGCTTTATTCAAACACAGGGGGGGGGAAAAAGAGAGAGAGGAGTGAGAGAGAGCCCAAGCACACTCCTGTATCAATCCTAACTGATGTTGCTGGCAAACAGGGTTTTGTTTTTCTTTGGAGAGTAAAAAAAAAAAAAAAAAAATCTAAACTTCAATCTGTTTGCTGTTCCCAAAGTTCAAGGTAGCCTTGAGTGTCTGTGTGTCTCGACTGACAGAACACTCGCCCGTCGACCTGTACGTGAGGAGATGGGGCCCAGGTCTGATTGCAAAAAATGCCCAGCCTGGGTTGGGTTGGGTAGGCAGATTAAAGATTGAAATCTGCTGTTTTGCCTGTCAGTCAGCCTTGACTGGGATTGCTCTGGCCTTGAGACTTCTGAGCCTTGCGGCAGGGGTGTTTTCCCCCTTGATTGTGGCCGGGGGAAACGGCAGCACAGCTCTACGCGCAGATGTTTCCACTAACATACGCAGGGCATGACCTGCGCGCAAACCGTATGCCGATAAGCTTGAAAGTTTTTCTCCGCGGTTTCAGGCATGTGACCAGAGAGATCCTGTTCAGCTTCGGCTTCCAGTTCTGGCTGTGTCACCGAACAGAGGAGGAGGTTTGGGATCTGAGCTCCTGGGACTCGATTCGGAATACTCAATCATGCATGCGGGTGCTTGACATGTGTCATAAAATATATCCAGTCTCCATTTTTGACCGGAGAGCTCCTTCGGCGTAGCACAGTAGGCCTAACTTGTTTTCGCGGCCCCAAAAGCCTGGTGTTCATGCTCGGGCAACTGTTTCCTGTTCCCCGCTCCCCGTCCCCTGTTCCTTTGTCTGCCTCCCCCGGCCTGGCCCAGGCAGCTGGGACCGGCTCTGAGAGCACAAGCTGCCATAATAACGCCAGCCTATAAATCTCCTGCCTTCACCAGGTCTCTGCCCCGAGGGAATAGGCTACTGTGACGTACCCAGGCCCTCCCTGTGAAACATCACCCCCCTGGCCGGACCCAAGGGGTGTCTCATTGTTACAGGTTTTCGTCCCCCCCCCCCTTTCCCCTCGCTGCCATCCTGTCTCCCCCACTCTCTTTATCTGGCTGGGGGGGTGGGGGGGGGGGGGGGGGGGTGAAGTCTCTGACAGGCTATTACAAGCGGCCAGAGGCCCCCCTCTTATCTAGCTGTAACCCTGAACTTGGAAGGGCTTCGTCCGTTTCCTTTTTAGCGCCGTCGAGAAAACATTCCTGCTCCCCCACCGGGCCTGTGTCTCTGTAACGGGCCTCTCGCTTCGCGTAGCTTCCGATTCGAGCACGTTTACGCAATTAGAAAAAGAGGAGTGATGGGAAGATTTCCTACGCGTATGTTCAGCTCAGTCTAGCGGACGCCCGCGCTGTAACGCGCGTAGCCTGCTCAGTCCTCTCCCTCTGCTTGTTCACGGCCCATCATATTTGAGCACAGCGAAGCCTTAATCGCACGTTTGCCCGTTAGACGATTGCATGGAGAGGGCAGATAAGGTACCGATGAGCTGTAGTGAATTCTGGGAAGGCTGTCCCGTGCTTTCCAGCCAGGAAACGGTGAGTGCGACACAGCGAGTGATATAGGCGTTTTCCAAGAAGCAATGTTTGTTTGCTCTTCAGCCGCCGGCCTGTGTTCGTCTCGCTGAATAATTAAACAGGGGCTGAAATTCAAGCCGCCTCCCCCATCTGCTAGTACTACAAACTTCTGTGGATGCAGCGCTGCTGGGCTAATTATGTTTCATGTAATCAATGTGGTGATGCGGACCGTTTGTGAACGCACAAGCGAATGATACGTTTCACAGTGGTACTTTTCTGTTGTGTGTTTCTTTTCTTAAAAATATCACCGCGTGCTTCCGTTCTATAATTGCGGATGTGGAAAAATGAGGCGTGACATTAAACACACAAAGCAGGTAAAAGGTTTTTCTGCTTTCCGATTTCCTGCTCTGATTGGTCCCTGTAGTCACCGTCTCTCTCTCTCTCGCTCTTTCTCTCGTGCTCTCACTCCCTCTGTCTGCCTAAAAATATCACACATATACTTGGGTTAATTAAAGTTCAGTCAGATAACACAGGTGTTTGGGGTAATAAGAAACAATGAGCGTGTTTGACGACGACCGTGCCCCACAGATCCTGTTTAAAGGTCTCCAGCCTTCACTGGGACCTAATAAATGGTCCCCGCGTTTCCTTCCAAAAAGGATTTGCTCCTCAAAGGCTATCGTAAGCCAATTAGCCAGGAATCTGACCCCTTGTAAATGGCGATCTTTAAGAGGGGTGTTTAGAATGTTTTTCCCTGAGGGCTAAACCTAGACTTCCATGGTAATCTTCCAACAGGCCCAGGAGCAGGGGGCCAATAAAAGTGTCACCTAAAAGCCGCTGCGCCCGCTTCCCCCAACTCTCTCCTGTTCCACCTGTGCCGTATGATCAGCATGCCTTGTTAGACGGGACCGCAGTTGTTGTGTGAACATCCCTGGTGGAATGCAGATATGTGCATTTTTGCTCCAGTTTGTCGCAGGGTGTGTTGAACATGACCGGTCATTTTCACTTAGTAAGAAAATCTTATTCATTTGTGTGTCCCCCCCCCCCCCCCCCCCCATACACACACATACACACACACACACACACAAGGACAGAAAAGGGTCAGGCCATCTCATTTTCATATACTGTAGTCGTGAAGCGCTTTTAACCGAACACCAGGGGTGTAGTTCGAGCAGAAAACTCATGATGAGTGACAGCTTCATGCTCCCTCACCACACCATGTCATGAGCAGTTAAATCGAGCATTCCTTTCAAAATGAAATCCACCGGCAGTCTGATTCAGCATTAATCTGTACCGTCCCGGGCTGCCTGAAATGCTTTGTGTGTGATTTGGGAACCGTTGCACGCGATGCACTTGTTTACCACGGTTCACCCCTCTCTTGGCATGCTCCGGCTAACGAACAGATTAATGAAATGCGCAACAAATGCCCGGGCCAATCAGATTTGCACCAGATCATCCGTGGAAGACACGAAAAAGATGGACTTGAAATCCCCCTCCTTGTTTTTCGTCTTCCCGCTTTCTTTGTTGGTGGTGTTGTTCTCCTCCTCCTCGTCCTCGTCCTCTCTCTCCTCCTCCTCCCCCTTCCATCCCCTCCTCTTTTTCCCCAGGTATTTTAGTAGCATGCCTAAAAGTGTGATTTAAACTGAGTGATTTGTTGTGTGTTGGCAGTTACATCATGTTCTGACTGTGCCTTCTTGCCCTTAAAGGGAGCTGAGTGATTTGAGAGGGGACGTGTTGGAGTGGCAGGCTGTCCCCTCCTGCTCCAGAGACCACTGGATCTCTATTTCATTTATGCTCCGGCCAGGCGTCTCCGGGGATTCCTCTCTCCCTCTCAGTCCTGACTCAACTCCTTTTTTTTTTTTTTTTCTCTCTCTCTCTCTCTCCTCCCTCCATCTTACGCTCTCCCAGATTGTCACCGTGCCGCAGTGCTTGCGGAGAGGTGTGAAACCAAAATAAAAACACAGTGTTGAAAGGCTGATATTGTGGGAGGCGGGGCTTCTGGGAGTACGAGGATTCCGTAGTGAAACGTTGTCAGGAAGATCGCTTCGGCGATTGCAAAGGCGGATGGTGTCAATGACTAATCCATCCTGTAGTGATCTGACTTACCTATAAACATTAACACCCCCCACACACCTCCCAACAGCTTTAGCTGCAGCTTTCATGTCTAGTGCATAAGAATCTCCCTCCCACCAGATTCAGTCTTTCCGCATTATAGTATGTAGATATGGAATGACACAGTTCCAGACTAGCACTTTGTGTCAGCGTTGTGTAAGTGACAAATGAAATGTAACTCATTCCTAACTTCGTCGGGCAGAGTTACGGAGGGAGGGCATGGCAGTTAGATCCTATCTGGGCCTGACAGACAGCCATTCTAATTGGCCCAGCAAGGCCTCAGTCCTCATGTTTCCCCTTTCATAAACCTCCGAAAGGAGCTCCTCTGGGGAGGGCCGGGACTCGCAGGACCTACAGGCTGCTTTCCCGCTCAGCGGGGCACAGTCAGGGGGGCCCTCCGGGGTCTCAACAGGAACACACAAGGAAGCACAGCCCCTCCCACCTGCGAGTCACAGGGGAGAGGGAGACCAAAGGGGAAGCGGAATGTGTTGGAGCGGTGAAGTGATCCGGTGGGCGGGGGCTGCAGTTTGGCTCTCAATCGCGGAGGAAGGACCGGCTCACGGGACAACAGGAACGGCTGGCAGACGGAGGCCTCGTTAGGAAAAGGAGCTCGGCGCACCCCCCCCCGGCAGAGCCGCCGCGGTCACTAATGACCGCGAGCCGCTTTCATCCCTCCGGGTTGTTTGTCCGCGCTCCAATCATCTCAGGAAGCAGAGCTTCCCCAAACCATTTAACGAGGCAGGGACTCGTGCTTCTCGTTTGGGCCGATCTGATCCGATGCGATTTTCTCCCTTCCTTATTCGCTTTAGTGACCGGTAGCAGAAAGTGGTCAGACTTCAGGACGAATCTGTGGGAGGTCTTGTGTTTGAAATAAACCAGATTGTGGTCATGCCAGCAGATATTAGCCTATCTAAGGGCAGCAGCGTGGTGCCATTGTTAAGGAGCTGGACTCATAACCAGTAAGTTGCAGACTTAAATCCCAGATGGGGCACAGCTGTATGAATAGATAGTAAAAGGGAAGATGTGTAAGTCACCCTGGGTGATATATAATAATAATGTATAGGCTGTACTTCTTGATATTAATGTTCTTACAGACGCTCATTTTGTGCGGTATTGCGTACATCTCAAACGCAATTACAACTACCATATAACTGGAATTTACGGGTTTAATCTAATTTTGTCAGCGGACATGAAAGATGAAAGTCAGGTGCAACGTAAGCATTTTGCGAATAATATTTCATAGTATGTAAAAAGCAGGCTTTTGACAAGCATTCAGTTTGTGAAATTAGGTAGTTTTCTGATTTTGAGTAGAAAATGGAATTTGAAACGGCATGTTCTGTAAAGCGTGCATAACGCTGTTGTCCCCTCCGCCCCGGACAGAGTGCAGTCTCACTGCACGGCTGGCGACTGTCTGTCCACGCTCTCTCCTCACTGGAACAGAATACCACCTTCAAAGGGTGTGTTCAAAGCACCTGCACTTACAGAGAAAGGCAGATTACTGTCCCTGATCTGAAGTGCTTTTGTGAATGCCGGTACAGTCATATTCTGGACCAAAACCTGGAGGTCGTCCAGGTACACTATATTCCCCCCAATAAGCTTTTAGAGTTTCTGTAAGCTTCTGCGTACACAAAACGATGCCGGGAGCCCGGGGACGTGTCTGAACTGTTCCCTTTGCTGAGGATGTAACGCTAGCGACTAGCCGTAATTTGATAATGCAGGCCTCTTTTAATATGCACACTTCATCAGAGAGATGAGCTCTGAGTAAAGGAGACTGGAGGCAGGTGCTAGCTGAAGCAGGAGGCCTCCACCCTGCGCCCGTGCTCTGATCACAAATCTGCTGTATGTTAGGCTATCTCGGCTTACTTATCCCCCAGGACACCCACGCTCCGCAAGATAAAGATCACGGTCTGTGGCCGAAAGACTTGATCGCATTCCCCCCCCGGCACATCCGGCCCTCGCCGCTTTTAGCAGGGCAACGCAAATGTAGGCCCAGGCTAATCTGAACAGGCCTTACTCCCTTGGATCCTCCACCATCCTCAGAGGTCTTGCAGAGGTCTGCCCATTACACAAACTTATTTAGAGATCTGTCAAAACCATGAAAGCACATTTAGGAGGCTGTTTTTAGCCTCACACAGTCAGTCAGTCAGGGTCTGGCTCCTGGTGGCCCCTTTTTTTTTTTTTTCCCTCTGAGTAGGTGGTGGTTAACCTTCCAGGCTCTGAGGCAGTCTACCCGTAAGCCAGACCTTCCTCTGTGATTGAGAATGTCAGTGAAGTGAAGCCTGCGGTTTGTGTGAGGTGGCAGGGCCCCTCCCTCATTTCACCGCCTGAAGACGGCCCCCGTGCCGCAGACAGGAATTGGACATACGTCACAGACAAAGCCTTTCAGAGAGATCTAAATCAGAGAGATCTAAAGTTTTCTCCACAGAGTCCGCCTTGGAGCTATTTTTACCTTGCTCCGTTTTCTCGGGCGTTTCTTCCCTCCTCTTTTATAACAAGATTTTAATGTTCCAAAAAGTACTGACATCTGAAACCCTAATGACTGTCACGCCAAAAATGCAACAGAAAAGCGTTTGTGCTCACAGAAAGAAGCTTAATTATCTAGCAGCAATTTATCCATGCAGATTTTTTTAGTAAATTATGAAGTACTGAGTTGAAAAACTCAATTTCTTTTTTGTTTTTGTGAAGACCACTTTGTGTTAGTGCCAGAGTCCTGAGTTCTTCGGTTTGAATGCCGTATGGATCCTCCGGCCCAGGAAGCCCCTCACGGTTCTGTCTGTGGCTGCTTTGGGAGGTAAACGAGGTTGTTTAGCGTGAGCTGCACTTTATGTATTTTCTCTGCGTGTGTGCCGACCTCACTTCGATTTCAGAAGCTCGAAGCATGTCATTTCCCTCTTACCTCAGATGCCCATTTCACGCGGGGGGTCACAAGCTGCGGTCGACAGGCACCCGCAGAGGGAGAGCCGCGGGAAAAGCAGTCTCGACCCAGCATCTCCATGGAGGAGATGCAGGAGTGCGGGGAAAGTCATAAATATTATGGGGAGCGCGGCAGAGAATCACACATTGCCTTAAACGCAACCTAAATTATTCATCTGGCAGGCACAGAGGAGGGCATTGCGTTTCATTTTCAGGAGGAAGCCGAACAAAAGTGTTCTTGTTACGGAGAAGTGAAGTCACTATAAAGGTCCTCTTCTTGGTAAAGGCGGCTTGGTACAGCCAGCAAGCTGTCCATTATCCATTTACGGGACTAGACTGAATGGGCTCCTCTATTCTCCGGGTAACTGGGTGTATTCACCAGGTGGCATAAACAGAGGTGTGACTGGCTTCTTTTCCCTGCATATAGCCCTGCCTTGTTCAGAAATGTTCACACATTTTACGCTTTTCATACAATCGCGCCCCACCCTAAATATTGATCCTGCTAAATCACACAGCTTTAGAAGAAAAGTGGCTTTTGCATGAGAGGAGAAGCCGTTAGCCGGGATTCATTATTTAAGGAGGCTTCACCTGAAGGACAGATTGCTTTGCAAGTAAAGATCGAGTTTGAGATCGTTAAGCTGAGAGGCATTTTATTTCAGCAGAAATGTCGATCGTTTGAAGGGTTCTCTCAGAGGAGGCCTTTCTGGTGCGGTTACTCTCTCCAGCAGGTTAGATTGGTTAGCGGCCCAGGATGTAATAAATGTGTGACGGCAGCCGGGAGAATTGGAGTGGTGTTAACAAACTGCAACACAAGTGGGCACAGCTTTGTTGTCACCTCAGTCCCATAGACGTCGCACTTTGGCGACGGGGGTTTCCGGTACGTACAATACCAGTGAAATGTTTTGACGCACCTGCTTAAGATGATGGGAAACGTGCATTCAGAGACAATGCTGATCTACAGATTTATGCTTGATATTTGTTTCTTAGACAAATATAAATAGTGAAGTTGATGCCTATGTATGAATTTCGTAAATTTTGTAAAAATGCCTATGTATGAATTTTGTAAATTTTGTAAAATTTCTTTCCAAAAAGAAAATTTCAATTTCAGTTTAATGAATGTAAAGAATTTGAAGAATCTAAAATGCAAGATAGTTGTGATTTGTTAAACACTTTTTTGGTCAATGCATAATTCCATTTGTGTTGCTTGCCTAAAATTTGGAAAATGGGAAAAAAAAATAAAGAAAAACCCTTCCATGAGTAGGTGTGTCCGAACTTTTGAGTGGTACTGGACGCTCCATGATTACTGGCCTTTGCATTATCAGGAGGTGCTGTGCTCGATGCTGAAATGAGTTGGTGCCATGCTCGTGTGACTGTTACTGCCGCAGGGGAGAGAGGCTGCATTGCCACGGCGCTTCCTCACCTCCAGTTGAGATCGCATTTGGAATGGGAGATGGACTGACAGCTGTCGGTAGCGAGCATGTGTACACGCGCTTCACTCACTGCTGTAATGGCTTGGAGGAGCTCAAAAGGAGTGTCAACACGCAAGGAAGTATCTCAAATTATTTTTGTGTGCGTCAGTGGTTCTGGGGACATCCGCAGCCCAAGCAGCCTTATCCAAGAGGAGGAATCTCAGTGGCCCATTTCAGTGAAGACTGTGCCACCGGTCTGGTCCGCAGCCCAGGCAATGAGCTTGTGGCTTTGGCCTAACCAGTGCAGATGGCCGCATGTGGACAGAGTGGATCAGTGGTCACATTTCGCCACAAAGCCCCTCCAGAAAGCCGGTTTTTCTTGAACTGAACCCAGCTGGGTTCTGTGGAAACGGGTTGCACTGGTAGTCAACGATACGTTTCCACTTTTTTGTTTTGCCTTGTTTTGCCCTAGAGACAGTAAGGGGAGAAGTTGTGAAATATAGAGGTAATGAATAATATTTGAGAGGGGCCCTTGGGGAGTAGGTGGATCCCCACGCTTCCCCAGTCTTCAGGGGTTGCTAAGCGAAACGATACTAATACCAAACATCTTTGGGAGTCTTTGGAACGGGGGGGGGCTTCACGTTAAGCTCTAACACTTGGTTCCCAGCTGCTGCGCACAGGCTGCTTCGGCTGTGGTTTTAAAAAATCAGCCAATTAGTTTCACTCTCCCAGCCCATGTGTCTTGCATTTAACACATTGCTGTGGTATTGCAGACACTAGCAGTTTAAACACTGATTAAAACTGTGCTTACAGTACGAAAATAATGTATGTTTGTGTGTCTGCACACGTATACGAAATTTAGAGTCTCAAGTGTCTCTCTTTTCGACGGCACAATCGTGGTGCCCCATGACGGCAGACCACCAAAACGCAGCCGTTTCCCCTGAAGCGAAGCCGTCGTGGGAGAACGAACCTGACACACGACGCATTCTTACTTTCCTGTCTTTTCCTTTGCTCGCCCGCAGCTCCTCTCTTCGTCCACGTGGGCGAAAATTGGAGTCGTTTCACAGGGAACACGGTGTTACACGTTTTGAGTTGTTTTTGTCCCGAAGAGTTGGTGGGGGGGGGGGGGGGTAGAGGGTGGGGGTGGGGCGGTCAGAGAGGGCCCTTGTGAGTTGTCGGACGTTATTAAAGCACACATTTGGACAGCACGTGCTATAGCAGCTGGGAGGGACGGCGGGGGGTTGGGTTCTTGCAGCTGAAACGTGAAGCGCGCTGTGTTGGATTCGACCGCAGCCCGGTCTCAGACGAAGCTGTGTGAACAAGTTCGAGAAAGAGTCTCGGGTAACAATATACAGGGACGCCAAAGTACACGTGTGCGAGTTTGGTGGTCTTTCTTTGTAGTTGGCCGCAGGAAAGCATACTAGCTGGATTTTTGCCTAGGGAAAGCCTGATCTCATTTGCTCAGGTCTTTGCCCATTCTGAGTGGCTGTTCAAGTGGCTCAGTCTGAGGCCTGGTCCTGACACCAGCACAGAGGGATCTATTTAAACTGGCCGGAAAGTGAGAGCCACAGGCAGTCAGACCACAACGCGGACTCACCGCTGAAGGGGTTTTCAGTTGAGCCTCAGTGCGCAGTCCAGTGTGATGAAATGCCGTCCAGTTCTACCACTGCCATGTACAGTGTCATTATAGGCTTTGCCATCTGCTGTATTGTTGAAGAATCTGCCCATTCAGGGTGGTTGGCTGTTACTCAAGACAGCTGCGAAGCTGTCTCCTTACCACAGCCACCAGTGGCCAGCTTTACCACCATGAGGAACTGTGGAGAACCCGCACAGTTCACGCTGTTTCTGATTTCACTGGGTCCGCGTTCACCCTTGCGGTCGACCGCGACGTCCCGGTCTTGGTGACGACCCCATCTGGTCCTCACAGGTCGGGTAGCCTGCTCAGTCATCTCCTGAGACGGAATACTTGGTGAACCTAAACAGGCAGGGTTAACTAACGCCGGAGCCCCCCCGCGCGGTCCCCTCAGGTACGTTCAGCCAGACGAGCACGCTACGGTGCGGCCGCCGTGACCGCGCGCAGGAAACGTCAGGGGAGGGGGAGGGGGACGTGGTTGACTTTCTGTACAAAGTTGATTTCCTGTAGAGAGGAACCTGTCACGCCGTTTACTCTAAAGAAGAGCGCCGAGAGCCAGGTGTCTGGGTTTAGCGTTCTCCGCCGCTTCCTGTGTGCGCTGTGTGTTCCCATCAATCTCGCCGGACATAATCTGCCATCAGAGCTGCTTCTCTAGAGAACCCGAGCTGGGTTTGCCCCAGGAAGAGCTCTTTTCTCAGAAGCTGAAGGCAGTGACTCGGTTTTAATGGCATTGCTGTTTTTGTATCATGCAGGTTTTCCGTATAGTTTTTTGTGTTTTATTCATGTTTTCTCATTAGTTAGAGTTCTGTTTTGCCTAAGTGTGTTGGTCAGGTCTCTGAGGTCTTGCTGGTGCACTGTATTCTAATTAATAATTTCACCTGACATGGAATTTTGCTTGTACTTGGATGTACTTGGTACCTCACACACTACATAAACAGCATAAAGGACATAATATGTGTTTGTGAACGGTGGCCTTGAGCAGGTTCAATGTCCATTGTGTTTTGCCACCAATTCCGTTGGTTAAAACCACACCAATGAAATTGGTGGCAAGGTCAAATGTTACTTTTTAATCAAGGGCATATTCACGCGTACAGTTCGAAGTGTGCCTTGTTGACATGACAACGTGGAGGAGGGGTTGAGGGTAGCAAGTGTGAGTCTGTCTATCTATAGAGGGCTGACACATTCTTACTTTTTTGCCCTTGTGCGGTTTGCACACCTTTTTCAAAAGAGGCTGATGTTGAAATTTGTTAACACAATTTGAATATACAACATTACGAACTTGTGGCAGTACCAGTGGCAGTCTTGTTGGTCATCACCCATAGAACACCTCTCAGTTCACCTGACTGAGTGACGACAGAGGGCAGGCAAACTAATAGCTAAACACGCCAGCAAATCCCTTTGCTTAATCCACCAAGTAAGCAGGTGTCATTATACATACAATCTCAGTGTCTGAATGAAATGCAAAGCAACTTTGTTTCGCGACTTCGAGATGCATATCAGGGATGGAAAAAGCACTCCCGGTGCCTTGTGGTTTGAGTCACACAGGAACCTGCCTGTTGGTGGCTTCACCCCAGCGTGCTAACCTGCATCTAGTGGACTGGCTCGCACCGCTAGGGCCTCAGGTTTTTGGCGCTTGGGTGTGGAGCTCCGGTACGCCTATGTGTTTCTGTTTCCTCCCGTGGAGCAGTGTTGGCCGTCGGCGCGTGGCACCGGTTGGGCCGAGGGTGGGGGCGCGCCTCCGTCCCCAGAACAGAGGCGGCATTCTCCTCCCGGGTTGGAGATATCGCTCCCCCTCGTTGGCGTGGCGCGCCGCATTAGCAATCAGCGCCTTCCCTCCACACCAGCGGGCACCAGTTCAGGGGCCCATTATTTATTGATCTAACGGCCCACTTACCAAGATAACAGTGACCGCTCACACGCTCTGGGTCAGAAAAGGCAAAGAAAGGGGGGCTTGTTAAAATGCTCTCGTCGCTCTCTCTCTGCTTCGGTCGGGTCGCGTTAATTAGCCCGCAGAGCACGCCGCGAAAACCTCGTGACCTCGGGTGCTTTCAAGCCCCGCTCCTCATACGCGATCCTGTTAACATTTCACCTGCGAAACCTCGGGGTCAATCCGCTGTTGCGCTGTCGAAGGAGGCCGGCGATTTACACGAACAAAAAACAAACACCATCCTAAGTGTTGCGAAGAGTGGTTGTCCTATGGGAGAGGGGATCAGCTGGTTTCGCCCCTGACATGCAGTTGCCGTGCGTGGGACTTGGCATGCGACTTGGGCCTGGCATTGCACGGTGTGTCATGCCCCACAGGAAGTGTGTCCACAGGAAGAGGACTCCCTTGGCTGGTTCAGCCTCTCTGCAGGGGCTTCTTCTGCCAGCTCTCCCATCACGGCCTCAGCACCACCTCTCATAACCACCAAGTTAAAAGGTCAAGGTTTTACAAGAAAGCAGTTCTGTACTCACAATTTACTCATCCACCAGCGCTGTACATAGATTACATTGAAGATTAACTTCTGCAGAATAGAAGTGTCACTACATTTTCGTGTGATGCCTCTGGAGGGCATATTGGAGGCTTCGCGACAGTGTTTTTCAGATGGTGCCTGATAGTTAACTTCATCATCCTCTCCCCAAGGGGAGGGGAAGTTATGGGTTTCAGTTTCCATTTTCCACTTTCTCAGACAGGTTCTTTTTTAACGTGCTCTGCAGAGGTTTTCGTTTCTTTTCCTCACTTTTCCCCTGGCGGTGTCGCGGCTGTCTGTCCGACGTGCATGTTCTGTTTCAAAACTACGTCAGAGTCGTGGGTACTTAAACAGGTACGTGTAGGGTACGGCCAGACGATGACGATCCTGTAGAGACGCTGAATTAAGGTAGGTGGTCAAACCAGGGTCCGCGGGGCTGTAAGTGATCATGGGTAATTTGTCTGCAGATACAGTGGGCAGAAACATAGGAATATATTATGATGTGATAGAGGGCTTATTTTAAATTGATGTATGTGGTATTCATCATCACTATTAGCTGAGAAGAGGAATACTGTGCTATGAGCACAGTCTCATCGTGGAGCTGTACACATCCTGTCCCCGTACTGTTGCTATACTTACTGTACGCACTTCTGTACGTCGCTTTGGATAAACGTGTCTGCTAAAAACATAAATGTAAATGTATGAGAATATTTTACATTGGGGTATTTAATATTTATGGTCAATTTAGGTTTACTGTCTTTCCAGAATAACATTTAAGAGACTTGTGAAAAATATGTGTACCTAATTAAATTTACCCTTAACCGTCCTTTTAAAATCTTTAGTTAGTTTATCTTTTGAGCAGGAGAAGGGTGGTGTTGAAACAGACCTACTGATCTAGCACCGCTTCGCTCCACTCAAGTGATTTGACCTGCTTGCGAAGGTGTCGTCGTTTCATGTTGAGAAGCACCGCAGATGGGGCCTCTTGTGTCTCATCTGAAATGGCATTTAAACAGTTCAGTCATCCACCGACGCCGGCTGCCTCCCACCACTGCTCCGCGCCGCCTCGTGCCGTCCCAGTTAGCCCGTTTGAAGTCACACTGGTGCGTGTGGCCGCCGCTCTCAGACAGAGGCCACGGTGTGGGGTTTGAACCGTCCTCTTTTATCGTTGGCCTTTTAGCAGACTGCTCTTATCCAGAGCGACTTACATCGGTTACAGTTTTTTTTTTTTTTTAAAACAATGTTACCCATTTATACGGCTAGATATTTAATCAGGCAAATGTGGGATAAAGTACACTTGCCCAAGGGAACAGCAACAGTGCTGCAGCGGAGAGTTAAACTGGCAACCTTTTGGTTACGAGTCCTGCTCCTTAACCACCATGCTATGCTGTCCTCTTCTCAGACCACAGCGGATTCCATCCCCCCCCCGGTATGCCTCCACAAAAACAAAGCCAGGTGCTGTGTGCTCCCTCCCTGCTGAAGCACGGGGGCACGCAGTAATCGCACGTGGGGATGTCTCTGGCACGGGGCCACCTCTTTGTTTTAATCCAGGCTCCAACCGCAGCCTAATGGCGTCTCTCAGTCACTTTGAGCTGCGAATCTCAACAACTTTTGCTTTTCTCGTCTCCTACGCGACATCGCGACTGACATCAAAGCAGAAAATGTAGGGTAAGAAACAAGAAGGGAAACTTTGTGCGAATTTGGCTCTCAAGGTGAGGGTGAAAGCGCGTGAACTCGCCGCGGCGCGCAGAAACACAAATCGCCGGCTCCGTGCTTGATTTTTACCTCAGACATCTTATTTTTCTTCAGAAAATACGCTGATTTCCCGAGGATGCGTTTTTGCGTGCGTTTTCAGATCCTCTCTGCTACGGTGTGAAAAGTAAAATAGCAGGTGTTTATTTGGCGGGGCAGTGAAGGTTTACGAGTGCAGCTCATAACCTTAAACGCGCGGAGGCTCGGTGCTCGCTATCCGATGCGGCCTCGATGAAGGGCCGTCTGAGGAGCTCGTTTTGCAGTTCCTGTTAGAGCTGCAGCAGCCGGATCAATGACACGGCTACATTGGCTCTTCCCTCCTGTCTGGGGTTCTCGGGGCAGAGGGAGCCATGAAGCGGCGACACCTTCGAGCTAAACCGGGCTTGGCCCTTAAGAACGCGTAATGGTCTCCGCTTTGGGGCGGTTTAATTTTAGAATCCTTTGATTTATTTAGACTAGGGTGGTTTTGGGTGTTGTCAAAAGCGGAAGCTGTTTCACATGAATGGGTATTCTTATTGCCTGGTCCACATAGCGCTGCTGCCTGTTTCATGAAGCAAACTGGACTACCTGTAACGTGCATAGGCAGCAGAGTGGCATAGTGGTGAGAAGCAGGGCTAGGCTGCTAGAACTGCTAGGCTACTGCTTTGATTCCCTGCTAGGCCACTGCTGTTGTACCCTTGGGCAAGGTACTTAACCCACAATTGCCTCAGTGAATATCCAGCTGTATAAATGGATAAAATTGCAGCTCACTGTATGTAAGTCGCTCTGGATAAGAGTGTTCGCTAAATGGCAATAATATAATGTGATGTATTTAATCCAGCCCAGGCAGTCAGAACGAGGAGAGTATGAGTGTGTGTACAGTATTGTAGGAATTACCTAACAGGGAGTCCATTTGGCAATGAGAGTCAGAAATTTGCATTCCTCTGGATCATTTTACAGCACTGAAAGGTGAATGTTGGTGTATTTTATTTTCCGTTGAGAGCGACTCCATTGGGGGGAGTCCTGATTAAACGAACTCCCGGGCCCGGGGGGGGCGGGGGGGGGTGATCGTAGAGAACAAAGTAAAGAAGAAAAGCAGTTGTCACTTTGTTTTTTTTGATCAAATGTCGAGATTGTTAATTGCGAGGTGGTTGTTTTTGCCGCTCCTAATCAGGTCAGGCTTTTGATCTCCGCCTGCCTCTATCCGTTTCTCATGTTGAGCCTCGATAAAATCTCTAATTTGCCTGACCTTTTGTGCTCTTGTCTCACCGAGCTTTCGAGCACAGGACCTCTCGAACCATGGGCCACGCAGCGGCACTAACATTAAAAAGAAAAACGATATCGCAGACGTCCCTGCCGTGGGCAAACGATTGGGTTGCTGGGTGCATTTGATCTCGGTAGTCAGACGGAACATAATCCATATTTTCTATCAGATACGTGTGACATCAGTCAGTCACCAGGAGGATGGCTCCACGGGGGTGAAACTGACGGAGAAGGGGTCATGACACAAACACGACATTTGTGAACAATAAAAAGATGATAAATTCATTACTCATCTCCATTTTTTCGCAGAGTAGATAATTGGCACATTCAGATTCACACGTGGCTGACGTCAGATCCCCTGGTTTGATAGTCCTTTTGTGATACCTGTTCCTGTAGCAAACTTGCTGTGGCCTTGTATCAGACTTCTGTTTGCATACCACCAAAAGACACACAGAATCTTGTGTCTGGGGGAGAATCTTGTCCTTTCTGTCATGTGGAGTTTGCCATGACACCAGGGCCATGTCACCACCTGCCTTTTGTCAGTCCAGTCAAGTGTGTCCCAGTGACGTGTGGGGACACACTGTACTTACCCCATCTGTGGCGGCCGTGCGCTTGAAGAAAGACAAAACTAACCGACATCACCATCAGCATCTCATGTCAGGGTCCCTTGAGTCTCGCAAGGTGGTAACAGATGGTTAAAGTCGTTTGGTGGCGGAGTGAGTTGGGCTACTTGCATCCCTCTCTGTGTTCCTGCCCCCCTGAGCCAGTCACCCCGCCCTGACTGCCCGCGCTCCGCCAGGTGAATCACGGCCCTCCGTCTGTCTCTGCGGGCCAGCTCAGAGTCACGCATACTTACACACACACACACACACAGGCGCGTGCTCTCACAGACACACGCACTCACTCACTCACAGGCTGAAACAGGCACGCACTCTCACTCACACACACACACATAAACAGCAGCGTGACCATGGCAACGGCCTGAGGAGGCTGGAGGTCACAGGCGGTTAAGAATCAGTAACGACGTGACATACAGGGAGGGCAGAGAGAAGTCCTGGCCTGTTTGCGTGTGCGTCTGACTGACTGCTGTCGTGACTTTCTGGTCGGTAAGCAGCTAGAGCCCCGGAGAGCGCCTGGTCCGTATTGCACAGGAACAGCCTTCCTCGAGAACCGAGCCGCCGGTGCAACACGACCCAAAGCAGGGTGCTCTTTCAGAAGGCAAGGTATTTCCCATGTCATTCCACCAGCCTTGAACACAGTAGCTCGGAAACACTCGCAGGCTTCATGCCCTGTATTTGTATTCTGTGTCTGTTACTGTGCGTTTCGTTTATTGATTTATGCCAGGAGCTCTCCTCTCTGGGGTTGAGTGAGTTGCAGACCCTGTGGGAAGCCCGCTCTCAGGAGCAGCCGGCACTCTCCAAGCTTCCGGAACCACGAGATGCCGCTTATGGGTGACGAGAAACTCCTCCTTCCCTTTGCCATTCTTAGACACGGCCGTGCTATTTTGGCCAGCTTCCTTTGCCAGCAGGAGGGCGAGAGAGCCCCCCTGTGGGAGAGCGCCGAGGGAGAGCGAGATTTCCTCCCTAGGAGTTGTGGGACGTTGAGTCATCGTCTGGAGCTGGGACGCGCTCAGTTCACGCGGTGGGGTCACTGGCCCGTTTCGCATCGGCACCCCTGTTCCTCATTAACCTTGGCACCCTCTGAGAGACCTGCCGGCGCTGTGCAGGGTGGCCTAAATGTGCACCCGCCCCCCCGACAGTATGGCTCCAGTGCAACTGAGCGTGACGAGGCAGGCTGCTGCCGGCATGGAGGCGGCGGGCTCCTCCCCCGCCCTCCCCGGCCACGCCCCAGCAGAGGCTTTTCACACTGGCCCAAGTGGGCACGCGGCTGAGAGCACAGCGGCACTGCGGGGAAACCTGAGGGAGATCTCACCGAGTGCCTCAAGGGGACTGGCCAAAGAGAACAGCCAATCAGCGCTCTAGTACGGCCGATCAACGCATTCCATTCTGTCATAGATCACAGAAGCATAATGGGGAGTGGCATAGGCGACCATAGTGACCATAGGCGGTGAAGCCAGTCCCATTCTTCACCTCGCTGCTGGCGGTGTTTTGGTCCTGATGCTGGACGTGATGGAAACGAGCACATTAGTGGCATGGAGTTTGAGGAGGCGGCGGTGCGGACCAGAGGCGGGCACTGGGCCTGTTTATTTAGGCTGCGTGTGTAAAATATGCACCGTGATAGACGGTAATTTGACACTTATCTGGCCCCTCTTGGCTCACGCCCCTTAGCCACCATCACAAGCAGAATTCCATCGGACGGCGAGGTGCCACCTTTTTGTATTTGTGTCACGTGAGATGTTTGCCGGGAGAGTATTTGCATTTTGCAGTTTTACAGCGACACGGTTTCGCTCAGCTGGTCTGATAGGAAGGCGAGCATAACCCGGATAACGATCCACTCTGGGGGAAGCTTCCTACAGCGTTCACTGTGACATGCCCCATTCGCATGTGACGCAGTGCGCAGCGGGCTCTCGAGAGCTGCGTCACCGATGTCGCGGCGGTGGCACCAGGCTTCGGTATCCGCGTATGTCGGGTCGTGCCCCCGCGGAAGGCACCGCGCGGTTCTCCCGACCCTTTCCGATGGAGCAGGGACGCCACGTTCTCCCGCGGATCGGTGACGCGGTCGCCGCTGATGCCGCTCTCCTCTCCTCCCCTCTCTCGGTGCGAGCGGCCACGTCCGGGAGGCGAGCCGGGTTGTGGCGATCTCCGCTGCTCCTGATTGGATGAGAAATGTCACCGTGTGCGGCGGTGACTAACACGCCGGAGTCGGGCCTTAGACCTGCCTGCCACCTGAAGAGGAGAGCTCTCCCAGGGCAGAGCGCAGCGGAGCTCTGACAAGCGGCCCGTTCCGAGAGGCAGGTGCAGCGTGGCACAGTGCTGTGGGGGTGGCAGCAGAGCGGCAGCTGCCGCGCCTGTGACCGCAAGGGTCTCCTGGGACGACACACTCGTCCTCCGTAGGGAGATCTCGCGCACCGTACTGGTAAATTTTGAAAGGAGGGACTGCAGTGGTTTAGAACGCAGGGCTGTGGCTTCATGCAGAAACACGAGGCCTGCGCCTCTGTGAGCCATGATCCTGCGGGGCGGCATTGTGGCGCAGTGGTTAAGGAGCCGGACTTGTAACCGAAAGGTTGCCGGTTCAAGTGCCCACTGGGCAAGGTACTTCACCCACAATTGCTTCAGTAAATATCCAGCTGTATAAATGTAAAAAACTGTAACCGATGTAAGTCGCTCTGGATAAGAGCGTCTGCTAAATGCCAGTGTATGTAATGATCCACCCGGATCAGTGTTAGCTCCCCCCTCTCAACTCTCTCGCTGGCAAATGGACGCCCTGTTGGATATCGCTCGTACATTATTTAGCTCTGTATCAGTGCAAAAAAGGTGAAGAGGCACAGGAGTCTGCCTTAACCTCCAGTGCGGATGTTGAATAATTTACCTTCTCTCTGCCAGGGCCCTGGTGCAGGGACATGGAGACCAGAGATCAGCTTGATGGACACAGCGATAGGCTAACACTGGGCCTGGTATGGAGATATGGGGATATTGAGAACGGAGCTGGGGGGGGGGGTGGAGACCAGAGAGCCGCCTGATGCAGTGGTAGGCTAGAGGTTATCCTGCTACAAAGATATGGAAACTGGATTACACTTGGTACAAGTTTGTGGTATAATGATGTGGATGGGGGCTAGCCAATTCCCATGGCCTGCCCCGTGACAGAGCCTGTGCCAACTAGCTTTCCTGTGGAGGAGAGCATTGTAGCGCAAGAGGAGCATGTCCTTCAGGATGACTTGGGCAAGGGCCCTCGTAGCGTTTAGTAGCACTGATTAGACTTTTAGGGTGTATCTCCTGGGCTCAGGAGTGTGTGTATGTACATGTTTGTGTTCTATGTGTGTCTGTATATGTGCATGTGTATATGTTTGTGTGTTTATGCTCATTTTTGTGTTTGCGTGTGTGTGTGTGTGTGTGTGTGTGTGTGTGTGTGTGTGTGTGTGTGTGTGTGTGTGTCTCGTGATGCTGAGTGGATTGGGCTGTAGAGCCATATGGTGCAGGCTGGGATTACGAGCTCATCAGGGGGACACTCAAGCTCAAGTCAGCCCTCTAATTGATACACTGACCCCAGATCAGTGATGGGCACCCCTCATTTCACCTCCCCAGCCATCAAAGCCATCCCCATATTAATGAAACCGTGCAGTTTAGCAGAAAGACAGAAGGACAGAAGGAGCTGGTGCATTTTTTCCAGCCCCGGTCTTCTGAACCCTCTGAACTGTAAAATCCCATGGGTGAATCACTTACAGTACAGGAATACAAGCTGGACAGAGCAAGTGAATCAGCCTTCTACAGGCTGGGTAGTTATCATGGTTGAATGATTCACCTAGTGATTCACAGAGCTGACCTAACTTTACAATGTGTTTCTGATTACTTGTGAGTAAAACTGTTTTTCTTTCTCTTTTTTTTGTTATGTTGTCCTGGAAAACTTCCATGGTCCAACTGTTTGTTTTTGGATACAGCTTGATCTGCTGTAAATATTCCACTGTATTTAATTTGAGGTCCCCTCACACACACACACACACACACACGCACCGAGAGCGAGGTGACAGGCATACGATCAAGGGCATCTTGACCCAGATGGCACATTAATGGTGAAGGGGGGGGGGGGGGGGCAATGTGACATTTGGCGTGTCTGGATTAGCCTGCGTAGTGTACTTTTAAGCCCTTTGTGTAGATCGAACACGACTGGGGTGGGAACTGGCAGCGCTCTTTGACCTGTCCGTCCGGTACAGAGCTGTAGATCAGATTAGGGAGGGAGTTAAATAAGCGACTGTCTGCAGGGCTTTCCCCACTGACGCTTAGAGCGAGAGGACAGAGAGAGAGAGAGAGCGAGAGGACAGAGAGAGAGAGAGAGAGCGAGAGGACAGAGAGAGAGAGAGAGAGCAAGAGGACAGAGAGAGAGAGAGAGAGCAAGAGGACAGAGAGAGAGAGCAAGAGGACAGAGAGAGAGAGCGAGAGGACAGAGAGAGAGAGTGAGAGGACAGAGAGAGAGCGAGAGGGAGAGAGAGCGAGGACAGAGAGAGAGAGAGAGAGAGAGAGAGAGAGAGAGAGAGAGAGAGGACAGAGAGAGAGAGAGAGGGCCGGGGCAGGTTGCACCCAAAGACATTTACCTGAGGCGACGTCCCAGACGTCAACAGCTAGCCGTGCTCGGCAGACTGTAGGGGCAGCGGCTCGAAGCGCAAATCGGTGCAATGTTCCTCTGTTGACCCGCGCTCTCGCCTTCTTTCAGGTTTTGCGACGGTGAAGCGGAGGGAAGAATGAGAAGACTCTGAAGAGCGGGACTGACGAGCTTTCATCGAGGAAGGCCCTCCCCCGTCCCCCGTCCCCCGTCCCCCCCCCACCTCGACAGCCGCGCTAATGTTCTCTCCCGACCAAGAAAACATCTCCACAGCCTCGACCAAAGTGCCAGTCAAGTATGGGGAGCTCATTGTACTGGGGTAAGCAGACCTGACTGAGAGAAACAAAAAAGGCACAGCTAGTCTCCTTCAAGGAGAGCCACTAAGGACAGGCAAAAAAAAGCAAGCTCTGGGTGATTAGATTGAGGTCAACTGTGATTCAGTACCTACATTTGACATGAAAGTGACATGACAGTAGAGGGCTACAGCCAGCAAGGCAAACTCATGGATTTTTGAAATGAATGTTGTAAATGTCACCACTGCCTTATCCGCACCGATGAAGAAAAGGGCATTGTCGCTTTGCACAGCACTGCTGTTGGAAGGCTTTTGACACCCGTGTCTGGGATGATCTAAAGCCTTGATCCCATTCATGATAAACTGCTTGTGAGGTTCAAGGGATGATCGTCTCTCAGGAAGCGAGGGAGGTTTCCCCGCATGGGGCCAGCGCTCTGTACACCGTCTGCTGTCTGTATGAGCGGATGAGTTCATGTTTGAGTTCATCTCTTTCCCAAGTCTTAACCGAAACCAACAGAAACTGGAACATTTCCAAAGGGAGTGATAAAGAGTGGGGTTTTTGCCCCCCAAAAAGGGAACACTTTTCTGGGGAGCGAAACGAACAGCGGTTTGGATAAGGGAAGCGGGCCGAGCTGGGGGCCGGCGTGGCGTTTGTGGCGTTGCATTCTCTCCTTAAGATATTCAGCGGCGCAGATAAATCTTCCGGGACAGATACAGAGGAGGCAATCCTCTTACTGTAAATCAATGTAATGTACGGCGTGTGGAAGCCAAATTGGTTTGCAGCGCGCTCTGTAATCGCGAAAGCGCTCAGTTTAGTTTAACATCTTTCCTCTTCACACAGCATCTCATCAGGGCTTAAAGCCGATCCCGTGTGTGCACCCTCTTATTCACGTACTCCTTCGTGCCTCTGTGTGGGTGGAGCACAGAAAGGTGAGGCATAGATTTTCTGCCTTCATCCGTGCAGATGGGCATTCTGGGATACGTAGATCAGACGGACTCCCCCCCCGGGCACCTGACAGTGAAGTTCAGTCGAAGGGAATGCTGTTCCTTTTCTTCTTGAGGTGGAAGGACATTCCCAGCCGGTGGGGAGAAGGAATGCAGACATGGAGGAACTTGTCGTAAAGGCTCCTCAGAAATTCCCGTCTCCTTAGCTGGCTTAGCTCTGAAGTTACGCGTATTCTTGTAAGGAAAAAACAAAAAAGAAACATTCTTTCAGCCCATGTTGGCATTTTTTTTGTTATGTACCCTGCCAGCAGGAATGCATTAGCAGTTAAATGTGATTGGATCCCAGACTCATCAAAAGAATTGTGAAAAAAAAACCCCTGGAATTTCTAGGCTCAGGGCAGTAAGAATTAGATCACAGTCTCTTGTAGCGTCCCCTTTTGGCACAGCAGAGAGGTCTAGCCGCCTGTAATTTCAAACATCAAAGTAACTAAAGCGTTCCAAGTGGAGTAACTGAGAAATACACAACCCAAACATTTTGGGTCAGCTGCCCCACTGACCTTGACCGTTTTGTGCAGGTGAACGTATACATTTACTCTGTTGGCTATAGAATCTGATTATTGCTGGACGCTCAGTTTTATTTCATTTATGCAAATAAGTAATTTACAAGCATTGCACCTGAGGATCATAAACTTGGAAACCAAGTCTGATACAGATAAAGACAATTTATCAGTGCGCTGCTGGTATCTGCCTGCTTGTAAAGTACACCGGTTGATAACAAAGGGAACAAGGGCTGTTGATGGAGTGCACCAGGTCAGACGCTGTGGTGCTGGCTGGGTTGGAGCAGGAAATTCCACGCTGTGCAGCACAGTGGAGGACTGGCACTGGGGCAGGCCAGGGTCCAGGCGAGAGAGCCGGCGTGAAGGGGAGAGAGAGGGGACGCGCGGCCCGAAAGAGGACGGAGCCGGTCCAACCGCAGGTCTTCCAGGCACGGGACGTGGGCCACGTTATCGCCGTTGCCGGTCCCTTCCCTCCTCCTGTCCTGCCGATCATCTGAGCGATGACAAACGCGTGACCCGCCCACAAGCGCGACACACAGCTGTCCTGTACATGACTCCGTCTTAGTTCACTCTCACCACACCAACTTATCCCCCATCCAGAGTGAAGGGGGAGCGGCCCCAGCCTTGCAAGTCCATAAGCAGACGGCGACTCCGAACGCGCATGCCAAAGACTGGATCTACCTCAGCTCACAGAGAGTTCATGCCCCCGAATCGTCTGGGAGAAGCTGTGACGGGCGCCGCTGCTCTGCTCCGCTCCCCCGGCCCGCGTCACCTTTGTGTCTGTGGGCAGGGTCCCTCCCCCCCCGGCCACTCTCTCCGTCACGCACGCGATGCTGGCCCGGGGCCGTGCGCAGCCTTGAAGCGGCCGCCTTAGCGTAAGAGGATCGGAAGCCGTTTAGCGTGAGCCGCGAACGTAAACAACAACAGATCTGCTCGCGCGCTTACTGAAGCGACCCCATTGTTTGCGGAATGTCTTTGTCCTTATGGAAGCCGGCAGATAAGCCGTATCCGCATTATTTATGCCGTTTATTCACATTATCGTCCCTGTGAACGATTAAACATTGTGCTGGTGTTTACTTAGTTACGTTTCATAGTCAAAATGTAACTGCAACACAGTTAGATGTTTGATGTTAATACAGCACCGCTTGACCTCTGTTGAAGGGCAGAGAAGCTATGACTGTGTGTCTGTTATGGTGTTCAGACGGTAGTGTCCTGTTGTGGTTGTGCACCTGTGACGGTGACAGTAATGTCTGGTGGTGATTGTGTGCAGGTACAATGGCTCTTTGCCGAATGGGGACAGAGGGAGGCGCAAAAGCCGCTTTGCTCTGTGCAAGAGACCGAAGGCCAACGGGGTGAAGCCCAGCACGGTGCACGTCGCCTGCACGCCACAGGCCGCCAAGGTAAGCGTCCGCAGATTGCGGCACAAATGCGCTGACCCTGGATCAGGGCAAGCTGTTTTCATATAACGTTCTGGGGTTATGACTACGGATAGACAAGCTGATCCAGTATCAGCTGTTGGGGGCGGAGTGCACTCGTAGGCATAAGGCTTTGCCCACGTGGCTCATATCCCAGCAGGATCAACACAAGGTAGCATAAGAAATACAAATTGCAGTGCTTTTACAAACACAGGGCTGTTACAGGGTCAGATTGGCAGCTACCGTGAGAAACAGGAGAGCTTTGTTACGTCTCTGACTGAACTGTCAGCTGTTCCCTTTCTTACTCACAACCTACAAGCTCCTTGGAAGTGAGCGATCACTTTTCCAACTCCAAGGAACTTTCCACAAAGAGCACGCCAAAGGGGAAAAAAAAATAAAAGCCTAAAATATGCTATCTGAATTAAGAGGTCGTGATTTGGTTGTTGAATTTCTGAAATGTCAAGGGGGTCATATTTTTTAAATGCTCGTGCTAAATCGGATTTTGGCAGAATGCGTTCACGCAGCGGCGACGGACGTGCCGCGTTCCCCCCGGCGCGTCTCTGCGCCAGCCTCCCGGCAGGGCGTGGCAGATGCCCGGGGTGTCGGCCTCCGCGGGCGCCTGCAGCCAGCGCCCTTGTTTTCACACATCTGGTGACGGTTTGAGCACATGAATGGCTTCTCTGTGGCTCTCCATGCTCCCCCCCACCCCCACTCCCCCCCCCCCCCCCCCCCCCAGAGGCGCTGAGCTCAAAATCGCTGTAATTCATAACAGCGGCCTTACCAGCTGGCTTCTATTTTCTGCCAGCGCGCTGGTGTTGCTGTCGACAGGGTGTAGACACCCGGGAACGGGGTTTTGGGGGGGTAGTGGTGGGGGATGGGTGGTGGGGCGCGAGGCACGGCGCACCAGATGCAAGCTGTGTACCACCGCCGAAAGGGATTTTCGTTTCTTGCGGGAAGAGGGTTTGTCGCGCCCCCCTCCCCCATTCTGATAATCTTCCTGTCACCTGCAGGCTATAAGCAACAAGGACCAGCACAGTATCTCCTACACTCTGTCCCGAGCACAAACAGTGGTGGTGGAGTACACGCACGACAGCAATACCGACATGTTCCAGGTACAGTAGGCCGCCGCCCGTCTCCTCTCCTCTCCTCTCCTCTCCTCTCCTCTCCTCTCCTCTCCTCCTCTCCTCTCCTCTCCTCTCCTCTCCTCTCCTCTCAGTGTGCCCAGATCCGTATCCTCTGCCCTCATCTGTCATTCTTCCGCTCTGCTGCCTCCTCTCCCTCTAATTCAGCGCGCTTCATCCGCCAGACCGGTTACAGTATTTTCAAATGCCATGCAATTATCCCATTTATTCGGCTAAGTAACAATTACGACTGCGACGGCCGTGACTGTGACTCTCACCCCTATCCCTCTGCTGCTTTGTCTTTGTCTGCTTGCTTCTCCCCGCTTCATCTGCTGAGCGTTACCCATTGGCCAGAATAGAAACCGTTCTGCCAAAGCTTGCGCAATTACCCCATTATCCCTTTATGACAAAGTGACAACTGTAATAAATCAGTCACCCTCCTCAAAACCATCGCCTTCCCGCTGGCGTTTTTTCCCCTGCTCTCTGTCTCCTCTCCTCTCTCCCCCGTGGTGCTTTATTGACCCCGGCGTGTCGGCGGGGGGTGGGGGCAGTGGCGGTAACGGCGGTGACGAGGCTCTCCCCTCTCTGACGCAGATCGGGCGCTCCACGGAGAGCCCCATCGACTTCGTGGTGACGGACACGGTGCCCGGGAGCCAGAGCAACGCCGACACGCAGACGGTGCAGAGCACCATCTCGCGCTTCGCCTGCCGCATCATGTGCCAGCGCAGCCCGCCCCACACCGCCCGCATCTACGCCGCCGGCTTCGACTCCTCCAAGAACATCTTCCTGGGGGTGAGGCCGGGGGGCGGGGCAGACACACACGCGCGCCGGGGGGGACGTGGTGGGGGGAATGAAGGATTTGGAGGAGAGGTGGAGTGGAGGAGTGGGGAGTGGAGGTATACCGGGCAGGTGGCCAGAGGGGGAGGCTTGGACGTGGAAGAGGCCAGGTATGCTTTGATGGAAGCCAGCAGCAGAATTGGGGAGCATAAAATGCAGATGTTTCGGTGATGACAGAGAGGCCCTATCCCCCAGCTAATAACCCCCACCCCCGGCGCCCACAGGAAAAGGCGGCGAAGTGGAAGACGTCAGACGGACAGATGGACGGGCTGACGACCAACGGCGTGCTTGTGATGCACCCCCGGCACGGCTTCACTGAGGACTCCAAGCCCGGCGTGTGGCGGGAGATCTCGGTGTGCGGCAACGTGTTCACCCTGCGGGAGACGCGCTCCGCTCAGCAGAGGGGCAAGATGGTGGGTATCTGCACACAAAGCCCGGCATGTATTTCACACCGCCCCCCTCACCTCACCTTCCCACCTAACACGACGGACTCAAGGAATGTAACTAGTGCTTAGACATAACTCCCAAAGAGGTGCTGTCCTAACACTCAGCACCATGTTTCTTAACGCTAAATTCATTTGGGCTCAGATAATAAAATTGGGATTAACAGATAAAACCCTTACAGGCCACAGGGATCTTTGGTTGTCCTTCCGCCTTAGGTGCCCATTACGTATGTGATCCAATTTTGTGTTCAGAATGAGTCATCTTTTTTTTTTTTTTCCCCCCACACCTTCATTATGTCTGAAGTGAAGATTAATCCTCAAATCTGAGCCCCTGGGGATATTGAAGGTTAAGAGTGAGCCGGCCTCTGGTTTCTTGGTCGTCCTCCTCCTCCTCTCCTGGGCAGTGGTACTCTGGTCAAAAATAGAGATGCTCTAATCAAGACTGGCTTCTGGAGTTGGGAGGAAGGTTTGGGGGGGGGGGGGGTGATTGAGCTGGAAGGATACAGTGTTGTTTCGTGAAATTATCTGCCACGGATCAGTGAAATGCATTAGCCGGTGATTGCCGCCGATGAGCACATTCTCTGAAGGCCACCTTGCGATAATCTCTCCTGACACCACCGCTGTGCGATCCAGTAAAATCTTTATGGAGTAAAAAAAAAAAGCCCTCCGCTTTATACGAGCTCTCTGCGCTTCATGGTAATTACAGCCTCGCCGTGACCCACTTTTCCATCCTGGGGAAGCACTGTCCTCGTTTACCTCCTGAAACACAGATTCTGCAGCGCAGTCTCACGAATGTAGGGCTGTAGGCATCGCACACTGACCCGCGGCTGAACCCCGCCATTTCCGCGCGTTCCCTCCTGCTGTATCGGTGCGCTGGGAGCAGGGAGGCGGGGTCAGGTGGGTGAGGCGTTGCGGAGCGGGGCAGGGCCGGCCAGAGCCACGTGACCGCACCCCACCCCCCCCCCCCCCGCCGGGAGCGGACGTGGCGCCGCTTACTCATTGCCTTTGTGTTTGACGTGTGAAGCGGATTGAATAGGGCGGCTGGAGAGGTGCAGGGTGCCCGGCTAATCTCCATGCTCGCGGGCAGCGTAAAACAGCCAGGCCCGTTACAGCTGGCACGGCGGTGCCTCTCCGCGTTGAGGAAAGACCACGTTCTGCTGGGGAAGCGCTGATAAAAAGGCATCTGCACGTCCCCGCTGGCAGCCAGATCTGGGACAGCAGAGATGACTCAATTCCACATGCCCGACTCAGAGCCCCTCTCTCTCTGGGACAGGCAAGAGTCCACAAATTCCCAGCGCTAACTTGCTCTTTCAAATGGTATCACCTTTTTTCCTGTGCTTATGACTCGTACCATCCTTTCCCAAGGGAGGCAAGTTGGCCTGTCCAGTTGAGCGCCTGGTCGACCCCTCATGCATTTTACGTTTACATTTATTCGTTTAGCAGACGCTTTTATCCAAAGTGACGTACAAAAGTGCATATAGTGGGCAAACAGGCACAAGGGCAAGATGTGTACAGGTCATACAATGCAGATAGTGCTGAAGCTGAGCACAAGGTCGGTGTAGACAGAACTAATCTGATCTAAGGTTGCGTATATCAAATACAGTCACTGGGACAATAAAGTGCTGCTATACTACCTAGGCAAAAACGTGCTACAAATACAACGTAAGAGAGAGTGCTACAAGTATGAGCCAAGAATCTTAGATTTACAAGGTCAAATGGCAAGGGTGTCAGTCCAGGTAGAGGCTGAAGAGGTGTGTCTTCAGCCCACATCTGAAGGGTTGGAGTGAAGGAGTTGCAAGGAGGCTTGCAAGGAAGGCATTGCAATAGTCCAAGGCGGGAGAGCACAGTGGCCTGGACAAGCAGCTGGGGTGAGTAGGTGGTCAGAAAAGGGCGAATCCTCCTGATGTTGAAGAGAAGGAATCGACAGGAGCGTGTTGTCTGCGAGATGTATTCGTTGAAGTCCAGCCTGTTGTGGAGGGTGACACCCAGGGTCTTCACAGATGTAGAGGAAGTTACTGTGGTGCCATCAGCAGTAACGGAGAGCTCTTGAAGAGGAGAGAGCTTGGCCGGGATAAGCAGTAGATCGGTCTTGTCCAGGTTTAACTTTAGGTGGTTGGAGGCCATCCATTTGGAGATGTCATGCAAGGGAAGACCATCATTTGTAATGTTATTTAGTGGTTTATTTTGATATTGACCACAAGTGTAGTTTGATATTTGCTAAACTCTATTAGGAAAAGCAAAGCTTGTTCTTTAATTAAAGTCTGTCTCTGATTCATCACTTTTAAAAATGTGTCAAAGAGATTGTGTAGAGGTGTCAGTGAAAGTCAAGAATAGTTTGTGGTGTTAATACACTTGAGCTGCATGAATCGTTAACAAGAAATCACAAGTTCCTTTTCATGCAAATGACTTGCTTTGATGCGAGAAATTTGCTTTGCTTTTTAATTAACCTTTAAAATCCTACTACTTAACGGATTATTAAAGACATTGAATGAACAGAGTTTTTTTCAGTTGCTGAATTCCTCGTGATGAGCTCTGAAACACTGCATAAATGTTGATCTGAGAGCAAGCCAGTCGACTGCTGTATTTAGGCTTCTTTTCAAGCTGGAAGGGGAGTATGGGACAGCCCTGACCAGGGGAAAGGGTCTGATTATCCAAAGACACTCCCAAAGACACTGACTGGAATGGACGGCTCAGCTGAGCTTGATGATGCTTGTTTCATTGACCTTTGACCAGGGTTTCCAGCAGAAAACAATGGTGGAATAGACACCTGGCAGTGGAAGTCAAATTATGGAGGATGAGTCAGTCAATGTCCTCAATTGCCTTTTCAGCTAGATTCACTCTGGCTCCAGCCATTTCATCTCCTTCTCAGTGTGTCCTTGCCCATCAAAGTCTTAGTTTATCAGCATTAAAGTCGATGTTTACAGCATTATGGCTGCGTGTGGTAATACATTTGTTATGATAGTGCGGTCAGATTATAGCAGTAGACCATCACAGTAAAAAGGCAGTGCAATCCATGGCTGTGTCTAAGCAGTGTCCTGTCATGACGACTGGGGTGAACTCTTGTTATTTAGGAGAATTTTCAGTTGAGGATACCTTTTCTTTTTATTTCAGCTGCAGTCCAGCTGCTGCTGGGATTGGTCTCTCTGTACTAACGAGAGTCTGCATTTGATTTTGTCTTATGTGGGTTTCACTCACCTGTGTATGTGGTTGACCCTCTTGTTTGCAGTGTTTTTTCCCCTAAGCATCAGCCCTGCCCAGCCTGTTAACACTTCACCCGCTCTAACAGCCCAGAAAAGTAGCGCACAGTTACTTAGTCATACATTAGTCACAACTGGAAATTTTGGGGAATCATTGTCACAACAGTACAGATCACACGTCACATTTGCTGCGTACTGTACTGTGATCAAAGCCTGTCGAGAGAACAATGGCTTTATATTGGTGTGTGCTGTGAACTCTGGGTGAGTTTGCTTGAAATGCTTGGAATGCTTTGTCTCTTTGGCACGTGTCATTGACATGACACTGATAACACACCCTGGAAATATCTTGAGGTAAAGAGTACAAGCTTCCAGCCAGTTTCCTCTCCTCGCAGACCTCTTGGCTTCCTCAGATGGCTTTTCTGGAAGCTGTCGGTCGTGTGTTTGACCACCCAGCGACAGTGCGTCAGTCCGCATATTCTCAGACAATTTTATGTCGTTCTGATGAGATAAAAACCATTACTTTGAGGGGGAGGGGGGGGGCACAGAAAAACAATTATGTGAAATCTGTGTGGTCTGGCCAGCTGCATTACAGACACTGAAATAAAGGCAGTGATCCAGGTCTTCCTGGATTATCCCACACCCTGGAGACCGAGACAGTGAGGAACAGACAAGGGGTTGGAGGGATGGAGTCTCTGTTGGGTCATGAACTCATCTCACCTACTGTAGAGTTTATGGACATAAGCTCTGCCCCGGAGAAAATGCAGCCCAACTCCCACATTCCTCATACCACGCTGGAAAACGCAGCATAACCAATCACGCTAATCACACCCTCTCTCACCAGAAAAGCCGCTTTGAGTTATCACCCTCACAGCTGTACGCAGACGTCAACACCCACAACACACACCCCTGAACGAATACCATGGAGGGGGAAAAAAAAAAAGAATTGGATAGTTTGCCATCTACAGGAAAATGATAGGCATTACAAGCACTTTTAAGCATTACAAACCAGTGTGCCTTGCCTTTTCTGCCTGGGTTTATACATCCTGATGTTTTTGTCACTTGTAAAACAACTGCTAAAGTCCTATAAAGCAGTGTGCCCACATGGTTGTCCCTGGCCTCACCTCTTCGCTCCCACGCCCAGGTGGAGAACGAGACGCAGGAGCTGGTGGACGGCTCGCTGATCGACCTGTGCGGGGCGACGCTGCTCTGGCGCACGGCGGAGGGGCTCTCCCGCACCCCCACCGTCAAGCACCTGGAGGCGCTGCGGCAGGAGATCAACGCCGCCCGGCCCCAGTGCCCCGTGGGCTTCAACACGCTGGCCTTCCCCAGCATGCGGCGCAAGGAGGTGGTGGACGAGAAGCAGCCCTGGGTCTACCTGCACTGCGGCCACGTGCACGGCTACCACAACTGGGGCAACCGCGAGGAGCGCGAGGGCAAGGAGCGCGAGTGCCCCATGTGCCGGGCGCGGGGCCCCTACGTGCCCCTGTGGCTGGGCTGCGAGGCCGGCTTCTACCTGGACGCTGGGCCGCCCACCCACGCCTTCAGCCCCTGCGGCCACGTGTGCTCGGAAAAGACGGTGGGCTACTGGAGCCAGATCCCGCTGCCGCACGGCACGCACACCTTCCACGCCGCCTGCCCCTTCTGCGCCCAGCAGCTGAGCGGCGAGCAGGGCTACATCAGACTCATATTCCAGGGACCCGTGGACTAGGCCCCTACCGTTCGGCCACTCTCTTACCCCTCAGCTATGCTTATGACTAAAGGTATAAGCTGGTTTCCTTCCTTCCTTAAACCTTTTTTGCTTTTTTTTTTCCACACTTTTCCTTTAAGAGAATTTCAGACTATTTTTTTTTCCTTTCTGATTTTTAAGTGACCTTTTTAGTGAGTGCTATTTTTTATTTACAAAGAAACAAAGATGACTATATTTTCACGGGAAAGGATAAAGAAACAAACAACAAAAGCCCACGCACCCGCACACAAAGACATTACTCGGGTGTTTTTTGGTGAAGAAATCAAAGAAGTATTTTATTTACTAATGTGTTATGATTTAAGATTTTAACACTCTCTTATTGATGCAATATCCATTTATACATCATACGAAACAGTGTGTTGTGTGTGCGTGTGTGTTTGTGTGCATTTTTTTCCAAACTGAACATAACACAACCTGAGCAGAGAGGAGAAATATTTATGCTTAATAAATAAAGATACCACTTCGAAATGCAAACTACATTAGTTTATAGGAAGCCATTTACAGTCTTGTTTCTTAATAAATACTATCCTGTATGGTATACTTAACTTGAATATTCATTTTTATTTGAATACAGTAAACATGCTAATCTGTATTGTAAAGTGATAAGAAGGTAGCCGCGTTTTGGGACTTAGCTCTTGTCTTTCGTTTTTGCTTTTTTTGGGTTCACAAGCATCTTTTCAGCATCTCTAACCAGTTAATACTTTTTTTTGTTAAAGGAAATGTGGTATTTCCTTCATGCAGTGTGCTGGCTTTTGTAATATGTATGTATTTATAATGAATGTCTCTCACGGCATTACTGTATCGTTATTGCATTTGGAACAATGGGATCAGGGTTCATCTGGAAAGTCGCCTTTTTTTTTTTTTTTGCCCAACTTCAAGCACCCCTCCCTCCCCATGAAATGTAAGCCCTTGTTCGAGACAGCTGCCTCTGCTGTCACCCTGTGAAGCGCAGGTCCCAAACCGAAAGCCCAGTTTGAGTTCTTGAATGTGGCCCTTTGTGTGAGACCTGACTCACAGAAGCCCAGGCTCTTTCCCTTCTGCCTAGAACTGACACTGGTGCTGCCAAACTGTACAGTAAAACCCAGACTGGCATTTTAATTTATTATCTCTTTCCCCCCCACACATATTTTCATGTGCATAATTAGACATTTTGTCATCTCCTAGAAGAATTTGAAGTTCAAAGGCTTGTGATTGTATGAGGCCATCTTCTCATTGGTCTTCAGTTTCAAAATATCTGCCTGTTTTAAATGGACTTCAAAACCCCATATTGAAGACTGAAATTTTAAAATGTAGCCTGTCCGTCTACCAGAATGTGATCCTCAATGTTCACTTAGTTAGGCGGGCCTCTTTAGCCAAAAAGCAGTTTTGGCACAGCACAAGTCAGAACCTCATCCATCACAAGCGTTCTAGAATGGGGAACTTCACATTTCTCTGTGTGCTCATTTTTCATGCTGTGCTGTTGGCCAAGCACAGTTCCCAGCAGTTTGTGTGATTATGGGTGTACGCGCACCTGCACATGTTCCAGAGGTTGTCATCCACTGTACAAGACAAAAAAAAGCTCCAGGGCAGTAGTGTTACCTCAGGGAAAGGCCACAGCCTGGTCACGTTTTTTTTTTTTCAAAAATACTGTCACATCGCAACAGCTGTGTCTTTATTGAAAATCTGAGGGTACCACTCACCTCACGGCAAAGGATTATTTAATTTTTTTGTCTGTTTAGTCTTGACCCAGTATTAAACACAACTAAGCTATGAATTTGTTCAGTGCACATTGTTTCTTTATGTGGAGGAAGTGTGTGAGAAAGGGCTTTTTCTTTTACTTTCGGTGTAGGCTACACACTTGCATGGTCTGTCCACACAAGCATTACTTAAGTTTGTCTGATGTATTCTGGAATTTCCTGAAACCCTCTGGCAAAAGTTGAGAATATTGTTCAAATTACCAGTTTTTGTACGAACTTTAAACAATAAAAGATTAAAAAATGACAAATTTTATACATTTGTGTGAGTGTTTTATAATGCATCAGTTTTGTTGTTTACTGTTGTTTTAATCTACTTGCTGTTCTTAGAGGAGTGATTTTTAATTTTAACCATGCTGCAAATTCCCATTCCCGAAATAGCTGCCGTAAAAGAAAGCAAAATCACTGAAGAGCAGGTCTTTAATTTGGCCGATACGTTTTGGAAGTCTGTTTAGGTTACACCAGGTGAGTGACCTCTGTCACTCTGCATTCCACTGGAAATAGATTTGACCAAAGCCCACGCACTGGCGTGACATCCAGCAAATTTAAGTGAAATTAAACTTTCTCTTGCATGCACAGAGGAGAGAACTCGCTACCTCTGGCGTAACCCAGACTAAACGTTGACATGCAGACAACTGAATGTATAATAGTGACATCATGTGGAGAAAATGGATAAACGCAGAGAAAAGCTCTTGATTCCGTCGCTGAGACAAATTACGTTGGTGTGAAGGATTCATATAGGGAAGGCAGGAAAAAAAACAACAAATATATACATAATGAAAATGAAACTGAATGAATAATGACTAGCTAGTTCAAATACGATATTGGACAATTGGTTTCACTTTGCTTCAATCCCTCTATGCACTCCAAGCCGCACTACCTAGAGACTCCCTTGCTAGCTACATCCCTGACAGTTAAATCAGTGATTTCGTCCTTTTTTTCCCGGGATAAATGTCCCCGGATTTCCCCGGGATTCCCAAAGACTCCCGGTCCCATTCAGTCCAGCGGCAGGGAAATCGCCTCCGCGCGGTGCATTATGGTTACGGTGCCGGCCGATTGCTCCTTGTTGTCACTGGGGTTGTCTAATGACTGTGATGGTGGATAAGAGGACCTACAGAGCTCGGAGCTGCTGTGTTTCGAACGACAGGTAATGTACCCGCAAGTTTGCGGCTGCCTCTTTCTACGGGCGAAGCTCCTAGACGACTTTCCGTTTTTAGACAAAGGCTAATCTTACTGACGGACGGAAAACTGTGTGGCTGTCAAATGATCAGCTAGCCTGCAATTGCTGTTCCAGCAAGTCAGGCTTTACTACGTGTATGAATATCCAGTTGTAAAGAAACTAGGCCGCGGTCAGCTAACGTTAGCTAGCTAACTACAGCGCTGTTCCCTGCTGCATTATTTTGTGTGTAGACAGGCTAGCTGCCTAACATTAGTACAGATTGAATGAAGTTCAACTTTTGAAGGACAGAGAGTGTTGACTGGGGTAGTATTCAAGAATACGTCGTCGCCACGAAGTTATTTTAGCACCCTGAACGTATATTGATAAAAGCTGTCGAGCGTTCGCTAGCCAGCTTGCTAAGTCGCGGCAGTGTTATACAGCTCGGGTATTGGCTAGCTAGGTGATAGAGATATAATTAAACGTACTAGCTAACTACTTAGTTACTGTGATATTTTGCTGTGTAGCAGCCTAGCTTGCTAAATTGGAAGAGAAGGTTGTCATGAAACTAGCAGATAGTTAGCTAGATGACCTGTGCTGTAGCTAGGTTTCTGTAGCTAACCGCCGTGTAGTTCCGTGCAGTATATTTAAACCTGCGCGGATAAATGGATACATGGCTATTGTAATTGATAATGTGTCTGGCATTTATTCACGTTTTCAGAACCATGAACTGTTAGTTAGTCGGCTGGGTAGCTGTAGCACAAGGCCTCGTTACTGTTGATACTGCAAACAAAAAGTCTAACGTTAGGTAACAATATAATAGCGTAGGCTAGTTCGGTAGTCATTGAGAAGTTAAATCAATGTTTGCTAGCTAACAAGTATGCTGTTAGCTGGGAAAGGTGAAACGAACCAACCTGAAGAAAGACTAGTGAGTTGCCGACAGTATCAGTGTCATAACGTTACTCTTAATTCAGTATCTTGGTTATGATCACTCTTTGGTAATTTAATATGTTATTTAGCTAACTATCTCTGCAACAAGCGAGCTCACTAGAATAGCTAGATAGCATATGTACTTTTACCGATGAGGCTAACTCACATATCGGTAAGTCCATGGTAGTATGTTGATGGATGCGCATTAGCCTGTCACCCTCTGCAGAAATCCTCAGTTTTAACTGAAGTGATTGTGTAGACATCTAATTATGTAACAACTTAGTGCTACAGCTGTGTATTGTGCAATCCCCAGTTGTTTATGGAATTAGCTAGCTACCCTACAAAAGTAGTTTAGCTGGCTGAAGGTGTTGGTTGCGGTGTACAGACTACATAGTGCTGTATTTTAACTTTTGCCTCTGTTCTGACCGGATCAGCAAAGTAGAGGAGTAATCGTGACTTAATGACTCGCAAAACAATGAGCAGGATAAGCAATACTGCAGATGCAATTAGGTAACGTTAGACCACAAACTGTCAAACTTCTGCCACAGATTCTTCTCTGCGGAGCAACAGAAATTGAGCAGCATTTAAACAGAAATTCCAGTCAATATCACGTTACACCTATGCGGATTTTATTGGCATACATTAAAAAAAGTTGGAATATATTGTTCCTTTAGTATGGGCAGATGTAACTAGGTAGTGTAATCTGTATTGCTCCTGAGGTACAAAATAACCGTTGCAGCGGGTTCATTGATAGATTGATAGTAATGATACATACAGAAATGAGTTGTAAAGGTTTCAGGGGTTATTTTTTTTTAGCCTGCAAGACAACGGCAAAATGCTTGTATGTATTTACTTTATGAAGTATCAAATAAAAAACAGACCATACAGAACACAGTGGCTTTACTTGTACCTTCGCATGTACAAGAAAAATCAGAAATTTCTAAAAAGTAAACAATTTGGATGTTTTAAAAAATAGATCAGGCTACTTGTTTTATTGTTCATTTATGAAGAGGTGGGCTTCTGTTCCCTTTGGTTTCCTTTTTGCAACCTCTGTGAAGAAACACGGAAGGGGCTATTTTTAAGAATTGTTTACGCTTTCAGTTCGTTAGGAGAGCTGTCTGTTTTAACATACTCTCTTGCAAGAGCTGTTTCTATGGGTGCTGAATGTACATTTTGCATGGTGGTTAGGCAGCTGAGGAGCCTTCTCTCATAAAGGAAATGTCAGAAAGAAAGCACGTTTTTAGTGGATTTTCTGCTAACAGTTACACTTTCATTTCTGTTTTGCTGTAATTGTGGTGGAGTAACATTTTGCCATTGTCTTATTAAAAAAAACAACCCCAAAACCTTTGCAGCTAATTTCTGTCGTTAGTCTACATAAAGGAGATTTGGCCTCTGACGGAAAATGTGCTTGCCTTAATTGAATGGCAGATGTGATCGCCAATTCCAATAAACGTCTGTCTGGGTTTAAAATTATTTAATTGCTTAGCAGATGGCCTTATCCAGCGCATGCCTTGCAGGGGCTGCGTGTTTGCCGGTTGTTCGCCAGCTGTTCAGTCCTTTTGCAGCTACAAAACAGTGTATAATGAATGAGCTCAGTGTCAGTGCTGTACTCAAGTTCACAGCAGTAGTGCTTCACCTGGGCTTTAACCATGAGTTTGTGGGTTACTAGCACAAGTTCCTAACCCCTGTGCCACGCTGCCCGCGGACTCACCTATGTGTGTCAGCCGTCATCTGTTCAGTGGCTGCACGTGCAGGATTACTAGATCACTAAAACGTCGTGGGAAATTGTGTCCTGTTGTTGATACAATGTTGCCTAATCGCACATTCCTCTGAGGGCAATGAAGACCGTGCACATGGACTCAAGCCAATTGTAGCATGACTCTGCATCTGTATTCTACCTTAACATGTGAAAGCCCTAGTATGAAGGACTACTAAACAAGCACGGCCTGCCCTGCCAGATGTAACCCATTGAGATCAGTTAGTGTTTTTCAGTGTACGCTGATCCCACTCTGACTGCTCTCATGTGCCCTGTGGTTTAGCAGGCACCTATGAGCTGCTTGGGTAATGTCAGTGGAGTGGCTCCTGTCCCCCGTGGAGCATCTCCTCCGCTGTAGTGCGCTGTGTAACCTGTAGTGCAGAAATCAGCTGTTTGCACTGGGGAGTGATGATCAGATCGGATGATTGCTTTTGTCTTGCCTCGGTGCTCCTGTGTGATTGCAGAGGTTGTCGGGATGAGACGAGTCTAACGTGCAGCTGGTGTGTCTAAAATGGGGTTGCTTAAAAGATAGAAAAGCAAAAAAGGTTCTCTCGTGAGTGGTTTTAATGGCAAAATGAGTGCAGATTTGATCTATACGTTTGGTATTAAAACCTGTCTGCAGTTAATCTTAGTGATTGTTAAAAACGCAACTGATTCAGAGCTTAATATTAAATGCAGCTTCAGCATTAATTCTAGTCAGCATCTCCTCCACCAGAGGGTCTTAACTCCTTGTACCTTGTTGCATCTGTGCTTTGGAAAAATGGTAGAGTTCAGACGTTACCTGTGAGTGTATAATTCTATATAAAAATTCCTAAGAACTCATTTAGCAAAAGTGTTTTGCTCACCTGCAAGTTCTGCAGGCAGCTGCTCTAATTAATTAAAACGGTTTTTATCTGACAGGATGGAATCATTATTAATCAGTTATGACCAGTCCTTGACTAGTTTTGAACAGCTTAATAGTTTATAAAGGACTAGAGCAACAGTTACCTTCCCCCTTTGCCTGCAACTGGAATATTGCACTTTAGTAACCAAGGCCTCACCACTAATGTACATCCTGAATAGTGACATCAAATGCATTTCAGTCCTCCTCGTTCAGAAATCAGTTATCCTTCCACAACCATGAACAACCCACCAACAGCACCTTGCTCTCACATAGCATTAAATGGCTTTTGCTTTTATGTGTTATCTTTTGTAATTCAGTGGCACTCTTTGACTGTAAAAATTAGTATTTGCTTCTTGCTATGATTATGTGTTGAGTGAAAACCAAGAGAAGTAAATGTTGAAAATACCAGTTCAAGGGCCAGTGCCAGTTTCCCTGCAAAGTACATTTCTGCTAAATAATGGTGAATGCCTAAAGTGTTTGATGGTTGGTGGCAGTAACGGGGTTTGCTGAGATGAAAGTAGCACTTAACTGAGCCAACTGGAGGGACCCGACAGTAGTGTAACTTTGATTTTTGCTCCATGTCAGATTTCTTTACAATAATGATATACCTCCGTTTAATGTAATCTACTGTGCACATAATCTAATACTGAATGTAAGATGTTGCTGATGTAGCAGAGCAGGGTATTTGTAGCTGTGATGACTGATTTCATGCAGATGTTATCATGTGTGAGCAGCCACCGTCTGTCTGTCTTTCGGGTAAGGTGAATGAACAGGAAGCAGACATGACGTTTCCCTCCATTACTTCCCTCCTAACTTACCTAACCGTGTAACACTGTGGTATTTATGCGGTCCATAGCATATGCGTATAAACCATGACAATGGGGGAGTAATCAGTCTTTCCATCACCGTTTCCACATAGCATGTGCCCGCGTCAGGTTAGTTTTTGTCAAGAATTTGTCACGTCAAATAGACACAAGGTGACTTTTTCTCATGTCACACCCTTTCTTCCGTTCCGCGTGCGTCAGCGTTTGTACGTGGAAACTCCTCTGTTGTCTGCCTGAAAGCCCCGCTGCCGGCGGCCTCTGCCCTCAGCGCTGTGTGTGCCGCGACCCGGGCGCCTCTCCCCTGCTAACCTGCCCCCCCCCGTCTCTGTGCAGCTAGCCTCCTTCCCCAGGTGTCCTGATGAGATGGCCTCCAGCCACAGCTCCACACCAGTGCCTCATCCCAGCGGCAGTGGCAGCGGCAGCAGCCATGGGATCTTCAGGAAGGACAAGGACCGGGACGCGTCCTCCAGACCCTACAAGCCCGCCCGCTCGCTGCCCGACGTCTGCCCCATGGAGCCCACAGGTGAGGGGACAGGGGAGGGCTCTGTCCCGCACGGGCATTTCAGATCCGCAGGGATCGCTTCAGCGTGACCGCGCTGTCCCATCTCCTGTCCTACACCTGGACTTTATTCTTACCCCGAAAGGGGCACCGAGGGCTTATTTCAAAAATGGACGGAGTTTACTGGGGTTTTTGTTGTAAGATCATGTGTTTCTCTCCTTTAAAGTTGACTTTGGCTTTAAACTTTTACACACCCCAAACTTGTTAGTGCACCACATTTTCTGGGCTTGTCCTGAGTTATATAAGAACAGCCCCCACCCTAGCAACGAGCATTCTTACATTTTAGGAGGAAGTAGAGCAGTAGCAATATGTGGATGCATTTGTGTATTGCAGTATTCTTTTTTATCATGTTTGAATGACCTTTGTGTCGCTCATTTTAAAATAAAATGTGCACACGAACGCTATCCGTGGTTTTATGGCATTCTGTCTAACCCAGTCAGTAAAACATTTGTATCTGATTTAACGGCTTGAGAGCAGATCTTTGGGCTGACCTGTCAAGTCACAATTTTCAACCTTGGGTGAAAGAACAAGCGTACAATCTAGGCAGTCGAAACTGCTTGTATGTGGGATTATGTGCTTTTTTGTATGATGGAGTAGGCTGTTATTATAATCATTATCAAAGGCATTATATCGTGCTGTTTCCTGCTGTAGTCCTTGCATTATGATATGGTAATATAAGGAACATGCTGATGCACATACCCCCATGAGAGCTGCTCTGCACAAATCAGTGAAATTTGTGAATACATTGAAAATTATATTGCCAACCCCATCACCTGAATCTATTTTTTTTAATCGAATGAGTGAAACAACATTTCATTGATCTGTATAAAGTTATTATTCATGTTCAGGACAGGAGTGTGTAGAAGTGTTTATGTAAGCACTTTAGTAAGTCATGTGGTTAAATGGGCTTGCATGAATATCCCATAGGGCTTTATGATGTACATAGTACAAAAATGGCATCTTTGGTTTGCTGTTTGTGAAATGTGCTTATTTGCGTACTTCACATGGCAGTATGAGCTACACAGCGTGAAAATGTCATGTCATGTCATTTTTGCATTGCTGTTTGTATTGAATCATTTAAAACCAATCTTGGAGTCCTTTTAATTAGATGCAAGCCTAACACCCTAAGACTTACTATGTTTTATTTTGCTGAATTGATGTACATTTATCAGGCCGTACAGACCAAGCGAGTGCGTGTCTCCGAGGCAGAGTTGTTCTGGTAATAATTATGAATGTGGTCCACGTGCAGTTAGAAAGCTGGCAGTGAATGTAGGGTGAGCACGCTGTCCCCCTGTCCCTCCAGGTGACGCCCGCAGGCTGTGTGACGGGCCATCGGTGGTGGCCGACCAGCACAGGTGGACCGTCTACAACTCCAAGGTGAACCTACCCGCGGCGCTGAACGACCCGCGTCTGGCCAAGAGGGAATCGGACTTCTTCACCAAAACCTGGGGCCTGGACTTTGTGGAAACCGAAGTCATGCCTTCCTTCTACCTCCCGAACATCACAAAAGAACACTTCATGCCCTACCTGCAGGAGACCTCCCAAGTAGGGCTCGCTTCCCCCTCACTCCTGCCTGATACCCTAACCGCTGATCTGAGATCTGTAAATCTGAGTGCTAAAACGGTTGCGCTTCTTTTTTTTTTACTGCACAGAGGGAGAAAATCCATGAAAGATGTAAGAGTATCTGTCCTACCAAGGATGAGCTTGATTCAGTCACCAACATCACAAACAACCACGGTACTGTACGCTTTATATAACATTTAACACTTACCACAGTCAGCTGACAGATTTCTGACTAGCAGTGTTAATGTTTTACAGCGTATGCGGTAAAAACTCGTATCTGATGAAATGTATTTGCGCTGGTAATGTTCAACTACGGTTTTGAAATGCCTCTCAGTTTCCTGTAAAAATATGTAAGGCACACAGATGTGCTATTATATAAAATATAATGTAATAATAATATAAATGTAAGAGTAATATAAAATCTTCTTGTCCTTGTGTTTCCACAGATAAGTCAAGGACAGAGCTGGAGCAGGTACCTAAGGTAACTCTCAAATAAAGCCGACGCTACCAGCTGAGTCACGGTTGGGTTTGCTTCCGCCTCACTCTCTGGTTTCCTTCCCTGCTCTTTGGTCGTGTTTTTTCCTGTCCTCTCTTCCTCCACTCCTCTCGTCTCTGCTAAATTCTTTATTCGTCTTCTGCCCTCGCTCCCACCCCCTCCCCTCCCTTACATTCCTTCCTTCACCTCCATTCTCGCTTTCCCTCCTTTCAACCCTCCTTTTTGTGGCGGCGGCAGATTTTCATGAAGCCGGATTTTGCCCTGGACGACCCGGCGACGTTCAACGCGGTGCTGCCCTGGTCCCACTTCAGCGTCGCCGGAGGGAAGGGCAGCCGGGACGCGGCATCATCCCGGCTACTGCAGGAGAAGGTGAGGCTGCTGTTTGTACAGCGTGAAAAGCCACAAGCTGGGTTTCCTCTAGATAACTGTGGCTATGCAAATTCCCACACGAAACCACATACCGTTGCTTTGTGCACTTACAAGGAGACCACAAGATAGACGTCTTCAAGACAACGTGGAGGACTACAAAGTCCCCCCCAAAAGAGTGGACTAAAACAGTAGTACTTATCTACGGGCAGCATGTCTCAGAACCGCCTCTTCTCAGTACTTGCTACACACTGGTGGAATGAGCTTCCCGGTGAGATTTCATACAACAGACTCCCTGGGTACCTTCAAGAGAAAGCTGAAAACTCATCTCTTCAAGCTGTATCTCTAGTCTACCTTCCTCTCTATCTATCCTATCCATCCCTTTTTTCCATAAAAAAATAAACCCCATACACTAGTTTAGCACTTAACTCAGTATCTTACTGACCTCTTGTAATACTCAATAACTGCCCTTAGCATAGAGATGCACTTATTTGGAAGTCGATCTGGGTAAGAGCGTCTGCTAAATGACGTAATGTAATGTGACGTCTATGAATTGTGCACTTCCATGATCCAATGCTCTGTGCACCAAAAACCAGTTCAAGAGTCCGGCTTTAGACACGCGTTCAACTCCACTGTCTTAGGCAAACAAAGAACCGTACGGAATCTTGAGCCATATTTCCATCAGTTACTTCTTCTATTTTGAACATTTTTCACAAATGATCTTAGGGAAGAAGGGTTTCCCTTGCAGCGATAGCTGAGAAGGGGGTGTGCTGTTTAGTAGCCGTGTCTCCGCCCCCCGCAGCTGAGCCACTACCTGGACGTGGTGGAGGTGAGCATCGCGCAGCAGATCTCGCTGCGCTCCGAGGCCTTCTTCCACGCCATGTCGTCGCAGCACGAGCTGCAGGACCGGCTGCGGGAGACGGCGCGGGCGGTGGCCGTGCTGCGGGAGCGCACCGCCGCCATCCAGCGCGTCATGTGTGAGGGCCCGCTGCGCGCCCTGCGCCAGGCGCTGACGCGCAGCAACTGCGTCAAGCTGCAGAACAAGCTGAAGCTGATGGCGGCCGTGCACCAGACGCAGCCCACCGTGCAGCTGCTGCTGTCCACCTCCGAGTTCGTGGGGGCGCTGGAGCTCATCGCCACCACACAGGAGGTGCTGCAGCAGGAGCTCCAGGGCATCCTCAGCTTCAGGTCAGGGAGGAGGCGCGCTAGCTGGATACACGCGCACGCACGCGCGCACACACACGCACACACACACACATACACACACGCACACACGCACACACACACACACACACACACACACGCACTCACGCACTCACGCACACGCACACTCACACACAAACACACACACAAACACACACACAAACACATACACATACACACACACATGCGCACGCACACACACGCACACTCACACACAAACACATCCACACGCGCATGCACATGCACACACACATACACACTCACACACACGCGCATACACATGCACACACACATACATATGCATACACATGCACACCCACACGCGCACACACACACTTGCACATATGCATGCACATACATGCACGCACACATGCATACACACACTCGCCTTTGCACACACGTATGCGCACACACAAACTCATGTTAGCATGCCAACACAGTAATGCATGTGTCTTCACTCATATGCAAACATGCATGCAAAATTATATCATTTCTGAGTTTAAAACAATTAACTACAATTTATTAAATTCTACAGCAGAGCTGTTTGTCATAAAGACAGGTGTCAGTTTTGAATTCAGCAATCAAAAGCTGTAGCATAATGTGAGACCACAAGGTGGCAGCACTAGATTTATTTAATACTTTTTTTTTATTGCATGGACCTTTGCATTCATGTAGCTTTAATGCCGACGCAGACTTTTTAAAAATTCCTCCTCTTGTTTCATAAATATTTATTTCCCACCTAGTATTCATCCCTTTGAGAAAAGAAACATGGCCTTTAGTATTTCTCTTCCTCCAGTTTTTGGAGTTTTAAGTAAAGCCATTCCTCTTCTCTGAAGTCCACATCAGTCTCTGTAGTACTGGGTTTGCTACTGCAATTACAGCTCCCCCCCCCCCTCCCCCCACAGACACCTGGGCTCTCAGCTCTGTGAGATGGAGAAGCTCATAGACAAGATGATGATCGCGGATTTCAGCACTTACGCCCGCAGCGACCTCAACAGGCCCTTAGAGGAGGACGCCCACGTCCTGGAGAAGGTGCGTGCCTGCCTCCTCGCCTCAGTGTGTGAAGATGGAGAGACAGACGGTTATTTCAACACTGCTGTTCCTGTCTCGCACTGCGGTCCTGTGTCTCAAGCTTTTGCAGGGTTGCAGGGCGCTGTAGTGTATGCACTGATGGGTTGGCAGGTTTGAGTCCTTGCTGTGGCACTGCTGTTGCAGCCTAGAGGAGGATAATTAGCCTTAATTACACCAGTTAAAAATCAGATGTATTAACGGAGTACAGATGTTTAAGCCTGAACGTAGCCCGGTGTAAGGATGCCTGCCAAGCAGACAATGGAATGAATACAAAAAATATTCCTTTAGAAGCTAGAAGCCACTCAATAGGTTATCTCTGTTGAATTTTATATGAAACACTGCCTGGGGTAGGCCGAGGAACAGCTTGCATTGGCACGGGAAACCTCAGAAGTCTTAATTTTCCGTTACCTTCGGCAATGTTAAAGGGGAAGCTCGCTAAAAATGCTAACAGGGCTAAAAGGGTGGCGGTGGCGCTGATGACTTGACGGCCGTGTTTGCCCGAGCAGGACAGGCTGGAGTCGCTGGTGTTCGGCCTGCTGCGGCAGAGGAAGCTGGATTTCCTGGAGATCTACAGCGAGGAGATGATCGCGGCTGCAAAGGGCATCGTCAAACAGGTGACGTCCGCACAGGCCGGGGTGGGAAGGGTGGCGGGAGCGGGGACTGGAAGCGGAGCAGGCAGAGCAGGCGGAGCTTTTAGGTCAGGACTGGCTGTCCGTGCTGAGTTGGGGAATACCCCCTCTCGGCGGTCCCAGCCTGGAGCGCGTATGAGTTATCATTCCCCTCCAGGGCTCTAATGCTGGAGTAATGAGCTCTGAGTCCGGTTTCTCTGGATTCCATACAAAACCTCCCCTGCCTCTAAGTCACATAACATCAGTGGTGAGATACAGGTGATTAACAGCAGAAATGCATGTTGTATTGTGGTACTTCCATTAAAAAGTGTAGTGTGCTAGTATTTCATTGTGTGATCCCTGTGTCTTTTATTACATAGATTATCCCGTAGGGGTTACTTGAAAAAAGTACAACACATTGAAATAATGTGTACTTTGTAGTGCATTCCTGAGCTTTTAGAGCCATATGTCCCATCCTTTGAAAAGCTGGATTACCCAACTCATGACATTACGGAGTTGTTATGCGTTTATGTCATTATGTATCTCTTGATGACTTCCATGATAATCCTATTTTTAAAAAAGAAAAAATAAGGTCCCTCTGCCTTATATGGAAGTAAATAGAGATCCATGATGTTGCTGTAATGATACGCAGGAGCCTAAGGGCACATTATGTTATTCAAGTGATGGAGCTGACCTCTACCCATACGTCATGTACCTTACATGATGTTTTCACTAAAGGACGTACATTCACTTTGACAAGAAATTTTGAGCCGTTGTCTTAAGGTGTATTTATAAAATGAGCCTTAAGTATTATGGTTTTTGTGTTATCCATTGTACTACGTTGTGAAAGTAGTACTAGTGTGAAATAAATTGGTGTGAAATCCCCCAGTCAAATTGCCACATTTGGTTTAAAGCGTACAGCTTTTGATCAAACAAAGGTATGTGTTCCAAAGTGAGATTTTTCCACTTACTGTAGGTGCATTGTTTTGTTAGTTGAAAGCATAATGTATTACTTGTTTTATCAAGGGAGAGCAAATGGTGATTGTTTGCATAATGGTCCAATAAACTCCACCGCGCGGCAACGGAAAAAGGAATTAGACTTTCCAGGGGATTTTAATGTTCATGAGAAATTATTGACTTTCCAAAATTACATTTCTAAGTGTGCAGTATTTTTTCCGTGGTTATTGAGTTTTTTTTTTTTCTTTGTTACCTGAGTGAGAAAGTCGATTTGCAATTTAACGCGCTTTTTTTTTTTTCCTTTTTTCTTTCCCCCGCAGTGCGTCATGAGCACGGTGTCGCAGATTGACGAAATCGACACAGAGGTGGTGGTGAAGTGAGTATGGGTGCGGGGGCGCGCACGCACAGCACTCCCCTGGCACGCCGCTCCCCCGGGAGCACACAGAGAGCTCGGTGTGCGGCAGGGCCGTTCAGACGGGCGCCGGTGCGGTCAGCCGACGCCCGGCCAGACCTCATTCAACGCAGAGGTCCGGGGAACCAGTCAGATGTGACCTTTTCAGTACAGGGAAGGGATTGCGACAGAAATCAACTGCTTTGCGAGTTGTTGCGAGTTGCAGGGCGTATCCTGGAGCATGAAGTGGCTGAAGGATTTACGGATTCGGGAGTGAAGTGTGTTCTAGCACAAACGTCATTGACACGACACATTTTTCATGTAATGGAAGGATAAGGCTGCCCAGGCTGGACACATTAGATCCACCCTCGTGTGATTTGCATAAGAAAATGGGGTGGGGTAAATAGAAATAACGGTAGGTTTATTTTCAGTGGGCAGAAAAATCCCTTTCCAGTTGATTTTTCAGATCACCTCCAAATCGCTGATGCGTCCGGCCACAGAGGCAGGCATTTTTGTAATCCCTGCAAAACCAGTGGAGCATGTAAATCTTTATCTGAATACCCACCCTGCTGACTTTTAACTCTCGGACCCTTACCTAAGCAGATGACTCCCCCACTCCCACTCTCTGCGACAAATCAGCCGTAGTCCAGCTAATTCAAGGGAGGACTTTACACTGAAAAAAACCAAAGTAGAGGCAGGGCTGAAGAAACAAGCTCTACATTAGAGCAGTCTCTCACTTGTAGTAAAAAAAATAATAAGGGGAAGTCAGTTATGATTTGCACAGTGGTCACTGTGTCAAGTTTAGCACATAATTTTGCATTTTACAGATGGAAATGGTCGTGATGGTTATAATTATGTATGTTATGTTACGAGATCACAATGTACCACACACTTGATTGCACAAGCTCACTGCTGTGTAGTCAAGATTAGTCAAAGTTAGAGAATGCACTTAACAATACACTTTAAGCTCAGAAATTGGCTACCCTGGGAAAAGGGTGAAACATCATTTTATTTTTTTGTTTTTATTTAGACAAGTCGTCAGAGGCAGTGCTTTTGCCTTTCCATGAGAAAGATGAGCCGCCACTTGTGTTATCGTTTTAGTAGATTGGAGCAAATTGTCTTTTTTGTATTCCCTTTGCATGAAAATTTTAAACTGCTCAACCAAACACGTTACCTGAATTGAGTTCTGTGTTCCGTCGTGATGTTACCCTTGTCGAGTTCCTCCAGTATATTTTCACATTTAATCACTCATTCCACATATACCTCATCACTGACGGAGGCTTAGCCATTCTGCGTCATCTCTCCCTTCATTTCACAAATGAGGAGCGACTGCCAGGAGACACGCAAATGAGCCGCGGCTCTTTCAAGTCCGTGCCAGCAGCTGCGGTGGAACTCGATGCGTTACTTCATTATGTATTAATGCGGGCCTCTCTTTGCACAACGTTTGAAGGCTGGCGGATCAGATGAGGCTCATGACCTTTCTGCAGTGGTTCGAGCTCCTGAAGAGCGTCTTTGCAAGCTTCATTCTGTTCCTGAGAAGAATCAAGGTGAGAATACCAAGTTTACGGTTGTACCGCCTTTTTTAATTTACTTTATTTTTTATGCATAATCAGTTTGACGTCTGTCAGTTTGCACCCTGCATGTAAAAATAGGAGGCCAGGAAGTCTATGAGCAGTCTACTATATTGTATGTGGTAATATAAATACTATATAACTGAAGTCATAATATTTATTGCATCTTGTCTAGATGTTTTTGGAAGATATAAATGATGATTTCTGAGGTTTTGCACTGAAGTGTTTATGAGTTAAGACTTTGACTACTGGCTTCCATTAGCCTGTCTCACTCTCAGGAAACTCTCAGGAAGCATGGTTGTACCTGTTGCTCTCTCTCTTGCAACGCTAAGCGTGGTTGTACCTGTTGCTCTCTCTCTTGCAACGCTAAGCGCGGTTGTACCTGTTGCTCTCTCTTGCAACGCTAAGCGTGGTTGTGCCTGTTGCTCTCTCTCTTGCAACGCTAAGCGTGGTTGTACCTGTTGCTCTCTCTCTTGCAACGCTAAGCGCGGTTGTGCCTGTTGCTCTCTCTTGCAACGCTAAGCGCGGTTGTACCTGTTGCTCTCTCTCTTGCAACGCTAAGCGCGGTTGTGCCTGTTGCTCTCTCTCTTGCAACGCTAAGCGCGGTTGTGCCTGTTGCTCTCTCTCTTGCAACGCTAAGCGTGGTTGTGCCTGTCTCCCCCCTCGTAGGCGACACTAAGCGTGATCAGAAACGTGGTGCTGGAGGTGCTGGACAGCAGTCAGCGGAGCCGGCTGGCGGAGGCAGCGGTGACGGAGGGCAGCCCGGGGCCCGCTCTGCCCAGGGACTCTGAGGTGGCGTACCTCACGCACGAGGGCATGTTCATCAGCGACGCGTTCGCCGAGGCGGACCAGCCGGCTGGCGGCATCACCGCTGCTGCCGCCGCCGTCGGCCCCGAGCCGCGCAACCTGCGGCCCCCGCAGCAACCGCGCAGCGAGCCCTGCGGCAGCGACTCCGCCTCCGGCACCACAGAGTCCTCCTCCAGCCGCGAGCACACCACCCCGTCCTCCACGCCAGGAGGGGGCGCCACAATCACGTACGTAACTCCATACACAGCACAGAGTTTCCGCTCCGATGAATCATTACTCAGCTGCTAAAGGAGTGCTTTGCACCTCAGCATGACATAAACCCAGGCTTCATCCCAGACTTTTCCAAATGGCATTGTTACAAGTCTAATGGTCCTCATTCTCTTGATAGCTTTTAAGTGACTTTCACCCTGCCTTCCACTTTGCCTTGTCAATATCAGGGTATTGTTCAATGCCAGAGGCTTCCTTTGAATCCTGTCACTTCTTTTACCACCTCGTGACTGTCGACACACCTGCTCTGTTTGGTTTCCCGCAGTCGCGTTGCATGTTGTACCTGTGTCCGCCCCCAGGGTAAGTGAGGACATGATGCCCACGGACCTTGAGCTCGGGCGGGTGGCCAGTAACATCCAGGAGCTCCTGTACACCGCCTCAGACGTCAGCCACGACCGCTGTGTCAAGTTCCTCATGGCCCGGGCGAAGGTACGCCAGAGCAAACAACATCCAGCAGGGTCGATGCTCTCTGTCTCCCAGAGATAAGGCACACAAGTGCCTGCCTGCCTGTCTGTCTGTCTGTCTGTCTGTCTGTCTGTCTGTCTGTCTGTCTGTCTGTCTGTCTGCCTCCTGCCTGTCTGCCTGCCTGCCTGCCTGCCTGTCTGCCTGCCTGTCTGTCTGCCTGCCTGTCTGCCTGCCTGTCTGTCTGCCTGCCTGTCTGTCTGCCTGCCTGTCTGCCTGCCTGCCTGTCTGCCTGCCTGCCTGTCTGCCTGCCTGCCTGCCTGCCTGCCTGCCTGCCTGCCTGTCTGTCTGTCTGTCTGTCTGTCTGCCTGCCTGCCTGCCTGCCTGCCTGCCTGTCTGTCTGTCTGTCTGTCTGTCTGTGTGTCTCCCCAAGTCTTATCTTATGAGATCAGGGATTTCAGCGTGTGTACATGTGGCCACTTTAGATTACGTTACGCGCTGGGTTTCCTTTGTGAGCTCAGCGTCTCTCACCGCTGTATTGCCTGTGCAGCTGACTCCCAAAGCATGAGTCAGTGACTCGCATTGTGTGCTGAGGGGTTGTACACCGGCCAGCGGATCTGCTGGGAAAGCAGGTGCTACATTCAGCAGCCGGCTAATGGAAGACGGTTGGGAAGAGAACCCCCGTGTGCACGCGCTTGTCTGTTCCTTCGGACTCTCGCCGTGATTCACAGTTGGCAGGCGGTGAGTTGGCTCGGCCCCCCTTTTGTTCGGTTCCGATTTTGGCACGGTGAGCGCACCGTGAGCTTCCCCTGGCATTTTCTCCCGATGAATCGGAAGCGCTCGGCCAGCCCTCTGTTAAACCCCAGCGAGCCTCGTGCTGTGGGTAGGGGGGCGCCTCTGGTCGGAGCGGGGGTCAGCCACCCACACCGGCCTCTTTCATTGGTCCGTGGCACTGGCCAAAATCTACACTCCGAGTTGCCCTGCCATCTCTGACCGTAGGGAATGAATACTGAGGTCTGGTTCAATATTTCAGTGAGCAGTATTAATGCACATCCTAACGTTATTAAAAACTGGGCACCAACTCCCTCATCGCACTGCCTGAATCAACCCGTATTGTTATCAGTGGATATTGCAGTCATAATTGTACCACACTGCAATATTTTATATCATTAGAGAGTATTTATGGCCTGTCAACATTTTTGTATTTGTATGAACTGAATTCTCACATAATGAGCTTTGGCAGCTGGTGCTTTCCTCCTCTGGAACGCATGATTGTGTGAGTGGGCCGCAGACGCTCCCTCTGTTCGGAGAGCTGCTGCGCCTCTCTCTCCTTTGATTGGGTCTGTCGGTCCGTCGGGTCCCCGGCGTCTGCTTCCCGCCGGCGAGGGATATCCGAGGCAGCCCAGAGATCACGGCGAACGCCCAGCCCTGAGCCCTGTCTATGTGAGGAATAAACATGTTAATCCTGAGGAAGGCGGCCGTTTCCAGCACCCTCTCCCTCTCTCCCTCTCCTTCTCCCTCTCTCTGTCTCTCTCTCTCTCTCTCTCTCTCTCTCTCTCTCTCTCTCTCTCTCTCTCTCTCTCTCTCTCTCTCTCTCTCTCTCTCTCTCTCTCTCTTTGTGTCTCAACGGAGTCTGCCCAGAAAGAAAGCGTATTAATTAAACTTAAAGAAGAAAAAAAGTTGGCGGTGTGACTAGTGCATGCTTTGTCGCGGGCCGTCGGGGAAGACCCGAGTTATGAGATCATCCTCACGGGGGAAAGATTGGGTAGCTTTTGTGCTTTAATCTTCCTACAAGCGGATACAAGTTGTGTGCTGGAGTGTTACTAGACAAAAAAAAAAAAAAAAAAGCTCTTGCCTAAGTTTTGGCATGACAGGTGTGACTGAGAGGGGGAGGTGGCCTCTAAGGCATACGTGTCATTCACTGAGCACGCTCTGAAATATCAGAAAGTTGAACCCTTTGAAGCTGTGCACTGTGCGGTGTGACAGAGGCTGGTTAAAAGGTGTACTTTTTTCTGCAGGTGGTTAGATGTGCTGTCTCTGTCTTTGTGTCCTGCGGTCTTTGCATGTGTTTAAGCAAGCCAACGAGATTATAACCGACTCATCTCATGTGCTACACACCGAGTACCAGCTACTGCCATCAGGGAGGAGGTCTAAATTACCATGCCACGTCGTTTGAATAGATTTCAAAACTCTTTTAAAAACTCTCTTTTACTTCAATAAAAAAAATTTAAATGGCAGTAGACGTAATAGGGATGGAATCAATGTGACCAATTTCCAGTTGTAGTGCCTCTCTGTACTTTTTTGCATTATAGGTTTTATTTATTTATCTGTTTAACATCAGTATATGTTTTCCTCTGTCTTTTTTACTGTATGTTTTTGATTATTATGTTCTTAGATATGTTTCTTCTTCCCTGTAGCTGTCTTACCCTGTCTTTGTGTATGTGGAATGTCCCCCCCCCCCTCTATGGATGCAGCATGGGTGGAAGCCTGAGCCAGACTTCCCACTGTGTGGGACGATAGAGTGAATCTTGAATCTTGAACCTTGAATGTAGTTTGGTGCGTCCTTCGCCGGTGCGCGCCTGCCCCCCTTATCCTGCCCCTCTCTCCCTCCCTGTCTGCAGGACGGGTCCCTGGAGCGGCTCAGCTCCTCGGAGTTCGTGTGCCTGTCGCAGGCGGTGGAGCGCTTCGTGCGCGACACGGAGGAGCTGTGCCGCCGTCGCAGCGTGTCCCTGCGGGGGGCGCTGCAGAGCCAGGCCAACCGCTTCGTTCACCGCTTCCACGAGGAGCGCAAGACCAAGCTCAGGTGCGTCACCCAAAGCGTGCGACGAAGGAGCGGGCTTCAGAATCGAGCGCTCGGGCCAGATACCCCCCGTGCTTCCGCTCCGAGTTTGTGCTGGGCGTGCGCGAGCTCGTGTGGTGGTTTGCCCCCGTGTGTGTAATCGTGCGCTGTCGGTCGTCTTTTAGCCTGCTGCTGGACAACGAGCGCTGGAAGCAGGCGGAGGTTCCGGCCGAATTCCAGGACCTCGTCAACTCCATCGCTGACGGCAGGATCAGCCTCCCTGACAAGAAGGCCACGGGTAGCCGAGTCCGCGTATTACACGCTGTAATAGACAGCAGCCCCATCAGACATCAGCTAGCTGGTCTTTTCTCTAATATAAACTCTAAAAACAAATGTAATGTATAGGTTATCATAAAGGTTAATGTGGAAACTTGGCCCGGCACGCGTTCCTCCACCTTGATAAAATGACTGTTACACACCAGTAAATGCAGTCACGCGTGGCAGCTGGGTGTAAGTTATTATATGCACTGATCCGTGTCTGCAGGACATAAATGGTACAGTGTTCTGAGCTGTGAGGCAGCTGGAGAGAGGAGAGTGCAGTTTTAAAAGCGAGGTCTTGCACATTTGCCAATTTCCCATGGCAGTTTTACAGTTGCTGTCCACCCACGATGATAAGTCATTCTCTTCTCTATTCTTCCGATGCTGTAGGTACAGAAGACCGCAAGCCAAATGACTACTTGAGTGTCGATGGGCAGAAATACGCTGTTGTTGGGTAGGTGATCTGTTGCAACCTCGCAGAAATTAAATTGTCAACGGCTTCTTTTAAACTCTCCATTTACAAGGGCTGTGCAGCATCTCAGTGCATTTTTACTGGGATTCACAAAATTATGCACAACCCCATACGGAATGTGTGTGAAATCTTACTTGCCTTTTTCCTAAACCTTTTCCGTGAATGCTGTGCTGCATATAGTATGATGGTCTCTGACCCTTGACCTCTGCGTTGTGCCCAATCAGGACGGTGCTGCTGCTGATCCGGATCTTCCTGGAATACTGCCAGTGTGTCAACGATATCCCCTCAATCGCCACCGACATGCTCACCCGGCTCTCCGACTTACTCAAGGTGCCCCGCCGCAGCCCATATAAGGCCCAGTCAGTCAGGCCAGTTCCGATTTGACGGAATGTTGAGGCCAGAGTCTGATCTAAAAACGCACTGTTGCACAGCTCACGTGCTGCTTATAAGACCGCCGGAGACATTCGCGTGTTATTAATGTGGATTAATTTTAGCATATACCGTCGATGAGACCGACTCTCAGGGCACACGCAGGTTCTGAGCGCAGCGCAAGTCAGAAATACGGGACAGACACAAATGCAGCCAGTGACATTCGTGCTCGGCTGATGGGGGGGTCTGTGAGCTGTGCCTGTGCGGTGCCCGGAATAACTTGCCCTTTCCTGTCCGTCTCCTGTGTGGCAGCACTTCAACTCGCGGAGCTGCCAGCTGGTCCTGGGGGCGGGGGCGCTGCAGGTGGTCGGGCTCAAGACTATCACTACCAAAAATCTAGGTACCGTACAACATACACACACCGCTCCACCCCACACTACAAGAGACCTTTTCTTTAGTGCTTATTATGCACTTTATTGTAATTTATTGTAATTCTACACAAGGCCTGCTGGGCCGTAGCCTGGAGGCCCGGATACTGGAAAAATGTGCAGTCGTACAACCTGAAGAACCAGAATGGGGGCAGGGGGAATGAAGGTGTCCTTGTTGTGATAACTTCAAATGAATTATTAATTTGTTTCATTTGCCACCTCCGTGTCTCACTCTGTCTTTTTGCTGGGAATGCTTTATCGGGTTGGTGTTATCTGTTAAGACTACTAGAGGCAGCGTGTTGAGTCATTTGCCCGAAACTGGAGAGATCGTCTGCTTTGCACCAAACTTCCCGAAAGCCACAGCCTCTTCTCCAGGTGTTCGCGTTATCTGCGGTCACTGGGGCTGTGGGGCCAGTTTTGCCGGTGTTAAAACTCTGGATCTCGCTGGGGGCTCTGAACCGGAGGGTCCCTCCTTGGTGTAGTGGCGTACGTGCGGTAATCTCGCTCCCTCCCGTCCCGTCTGTGTCCTCAGCGCTGGCCTCCCGCTGTCTGCAGCTGGTCGTACACTACATTCCCATCATCAGGGCTCATTTCGAGACCAAGCTGCAGCCCAAGCAGTACAGCGTCCTCAGGCACTTCGACCACATCACCAAGGTGAGTGGCACGGTTAAGCTACCCGCGGGGGACAGGGGTACCTGCTGCCTGCTACCTGGGTATGAAACTTAGCACAGGAGACACAGCTCCCTGCTCACAGCCTGTGCTAGCAAACCTAGGGCATCGTTCATGTGTGCACCCCTCAGGATCAACATACATGCTGGCGGTAAAAAAGCTGTGCGTATCAGAATACCTCTTAGTGATGCGATGGCTTTGAGCCAGAGGAGCTGTGATTACATCATGCCTTAATGAATCCTGGGTGTTAACACTCCAGTGGCCCGTTGGTAAATCTGACCGCATTTCCATGGCGCCAAGGTATCGGGCTGTGAATGAAAGTGCGGCTTCATTATAAGCCTGACGGAGTGTTTGTCCTCTCCCTGCCAACAGGACTACAACGATCACATAGCTGAGATCTCGGCTAAACTTGTGGCAATCATGGACAGCCTGTTTGAGAAAGTGTTGTCCAAGGTAAACCATGACTTCAGCCCCTTCTCTCCATCAAGTCTTTTACGTCATTAGATACAGCTTTATATCCAGTTAACTCTTTGGCTTTGCCTCTACTTCTTGTAGTGTGAGTAGCAACACTTAATACGTCTGCACTGCGAATGTATCTACGATATCAATGACTTGTCTTTAACAGTATGAAGTAAAGGCCCCGATGCCGTCTGCCTGTTTTCGGAACATCTGCAAACAGATGGCCAAAATGCACGAAGCTATTTATGACCTGCTCCCCGAAGAGCAGACGCAGGTATGATTTTTGGGCTGATGCAGCCCTTCCTTTGTAGTATTTAAAAGGGGATTCTCCCAGCCTAGGGTCCGGTGTCTTCCTCTGCTGGTAAGTGCATTGATGCCAGAGATCCATATCAGGATGTTCACCTTATTCTTTTCTGTGTGTCCCTGGTAGATGTTGTTCTTAAGGATCAACGCCAGCTTTAAGCTCTACCTGAAGAGGCAGCTAGCTCGACTCAGCGTGGTTAATGATGGAGGCCCTCAACATGGGTTAGTGTCATACATCTTCCGTTTTCATTATAACATGCCTACATACTTTATAAATCATAAAGAGTGTACAAACTTTTTATGATTGGTGGAAATTATTTTCAACACACCTCTTTGCCTGGAGAATGTCAGCGCCATAACTCAGTGCAGCTGACTGCATATTTCATCAACTTAAAGGATGTCAGATGATCCTAGAACATACAAAACAGATGATTCAACTTGAAGACATTTTGCAAGTGGCCGGTGGCCAATATTAGCATTGGCTGAGCCGATGTCCCTCCCTCTCCTCTCTGCAGGCTGGTCATGGTGGATGTAGCATTTTATACGGGGAACGTGCAGGCACTCAAGTCTCTGGAAACTCTGGACCTGAACATGGCAGAGATCTGGGAGCTGAAGAGGTGATGAAGCAGGTCGTGACTGCGACCCGCTGGAGGAAACCCGCAGACGGACCCGGACCTCCCCCGTCGCCCCGCCCGCTGGGACGACGCGCGCCTGTCACCTCTATCACCTCCTGTGCCCTGTGACTTGCCCCCCCCCCACCCCACCCCCCCCTCCCAGCTGGGTGAACCACCGCCCAGGGGCTGACAAAAGGAGAGACTGTGTGGGTGTTGGGGGGGGGACCCCAACTCTCCAGAAAAACTTGAGGCTGCTGCTCGCGTGGAACCAATCATGGACATGGACACACACACACGCGCGCGCGCGGCTGGGTTCTGCGGAGCGGCCCCCGGGGGTCCAACGGAACCGGTGCACGGCTGTGCGTCTTTTTAAACTGCTGTGACTTTATCTCAATGTGCAATTCAATTAAAGACTTTGAGAAAGAATGATCATCAAAAGTAAAAACTCGGGAGTAAATTATGGGTCAGTTTCAGAGAGAGCTTTAGATGGTTACAGACTTTACACTTATTCAGTAAATTATTATTATTTTTGTAAACAAATGTTTGTAAAAACATTTGTCTGTTTTACTTTGAGGTCTTTGTTGCGTTGACAAAGCAGGAAACGACTACACTTTGGGCGGATAACAGAATATGTGTATAAAACTGGATGTACAGACAGAAAAGGTTTAAAACTCTTACGATATATTTGTATGAATCCTGGGGTTTATTTGAAATTTTCGTGATTTTGGTCTTGCATCTTCTGGTTTGGCAGAAGGGATTTGTTTTTGCAGCATCTGCTTCATTAGTTTACAATTTCAATTCCATTCTCAACTGTACCCTCTTGCCTTCAATAATCCACATTTTACCTGTATTACACAATGCAACGGAAGGGGAAAAATGGGAAATCGTATATAAACTGATCACATCAAGCATCATTTGCACTCAGCGCTTCTGATCAAATGAACTTAATCCGAGACATAACCGCGTTACTCGGACGGCCCTGATTGATGTCATACACGTCCGATGGCCTCTGTCGAGGTCGCTCCTGAATCACTATGACGCTCGGAGCTCAAAAATTAGTCTGCACTAATTGTTTCATTTCTTAAATGGCAAACATGCACATGCAGAAAGATGCAGTGTTGTTTATATGTGGTTGGTGCAAAACAAAAAAAAAAAAAAATGACCAAATGTTGCCCGCCCCCAGAAGGCTCCTTCCCTTGGGGCATCCGTAGCAGCTTCCAAAAACGTGGCCTACTTTTCAAGGCTCTCCAGCGGGGAAGCGTAAAGGTCCAGGTCGCAGATAGGCCCGAGTCGCGGCAGCGGGGCTGACTCAGACGGGCTGTCGGGGGGAGGGTGTGCTGGAAGAGAGCGCGCCTGACAGTACTCGCCACAGAGTCGCAGGGGGCTGCGTTAAAGAAAAATGCAAGCAGAACACTGTTCGGCAGCTTTGCTGCCAAAGAGGGCCAGGCCGGACCACAGCCACCCTGCTGAGTTTCAGAACGTAAAGGGGAAATATGAATGCGGTGTGTTAGTTTTAATGATGGGCTCATCTTGGAAAATCCATGTTAAAATGTGTTTGACCAAAATAATAATAATATAAAACCCACTAGATTTCTCCAGTAGAGGCCCAAATGTTTTTGTTTGAGGTTACTCCTGGTCATGTAGTGTGTATGCATGTGTGTATTCTTACATCTTATGTGGGAGATCTGATTTCTTTCCACCCTGGTCCCTCCCAAAAACAAACAAAAAAAAAAAGCCTACAGTGTACCCATTTTTAAAAATGCTGTCTGAACACTGAACTCATTTTCTCACCACGTACATGAGTATTCCTTTTGTATTAACAAGCACCATTGAGTAACAGTGCTGTTCAGCTCATTGCTAATTCAAAAGTGCCTACTTTTGATAAATTATCAAAGACCACATTGACTTCTTCCAACTGTGTATTTTCTGTGTGGAGTGCCTAACGGACCGGGCCCTTGGTGCTGCTCTGGCGGATATGGGAGAAGAAAGGAGAAAGTAAAATCTGACAGCATGCCTGGGAGTTTTAAATGTACTGACACCCAAATGACTTTCTCAATAAAACAGCCCAGAAGTGATGTACAGCTGTGTTTCCCGTGGGTTTGCTTTCTGTCTTCAACCAGCTGTCAAGCTGAAGTCTCGAGGCAGCAAAATCCTTGTTTGCGCGTTTTGGAACAAAGTGTTAAAACGTTCACCTACCTGCACACTGTGACTGGGGGAAAAAAGAACATCAAAGCTCTTTGAGGAAACAAAATTTGATTTTCTGCTAGGTGTTTACGCCAAAGCTAAATGCGTTGTAGTGGGGGAAAAAATGGTGCTCTAGTTAACGTCGGTGGAATAAGATTAAAATGCTCTGGCTTTAATGTTGCCACTGCAGTGTTTGATGTAGCTGTGTGAAATAAGTCTCCTGAGAGCTAAACTTCACACCATGCAAAGCAGTGCTGTGTAAAAGCAGCCTTTTGTTTAGGTTATAAATAGGTTGAGTTAAATGGATCACTGCCACTGAATTACTCTGCTGCTGGAATATAATTATCTGCAGCCTGGAGGCAATTCTGAAAGACCTTGGGTTGTCAAATAACAAATGGAATGCTAAGGCCGCTACGACATTCCTCCAAGACCTCTGAAAAAAGGCTTGACATTCCGGCGAAACGGCCCATTCTCTGCATTCTGGTTTTTGCATTACAGTAAAGCTAAACCAGGATGCGAGGGGATTGTGTTCAGAACTTAGTCGCTTACAGCTTTTCATTTCTACTACATCCCCTTGGTAACCCCCCAAAAGACACACAGCAGATGCACTGAATCAATATTGCACTTTATTCAGGTCCGGGACAACGCGCAAATCCACAGGAGGCTCAGAGCGTGCAGCTGGAAACCCTGCCAATGAAAGATCTTCTTCTCCTGACACTGTGTCTGCAGACTGCTTCCTGCTGGTGTTTTTAGGTTGCGAGAAACCCCTTCGATTCTGTGTGGCGAAATCATTGGTGATAAGCGAGACTGCAGGAAATACTGGTCGTGTTCTCTTTGAAAAAGTGTGAATATGACACGGACTACGAGGGTACATCTTTGCACACAAGGCAGGCTGAGGTGTGAGGTCAGTGAAGACCGAGAGGGGTGACAGCCGAGGAGAAGGAAAAAAAAAAATGACTGACGTCGTCTAAAATCTGACACGCGTAAAATGTCGGGTGACTCCCTCTCTCGTTGTGTAACAGTCTAGGGCGCATGATCATTTTCGGCTGTCTCCGAGTTCCATTAGACTGTCGTGGAGGCCTCAGTGGTCGAGGATGCGCAGGTTGCCAGACACGATCTTGTTCTCCAGCACGGCTCCGGCCGGAATGTCGATTCTGTCTCCGTGATTGGCAATAATGATCACTGTCCCCTGATGTGCAGAGAGAGTGAGAGAGGAGGGGAGAAGGTGTAACACAGAGTGGGAAAACGGCCCAGGGCAATCACACTGGTAAAAAATTCCTGCTATTGCAGGAAGCTGCATTCCAATATGATACTGAAAAGAAGGCATACATCATATAGGTGATTACATCAGCTGAACAACCTGCTTTAATAACTAGCACGGTGAACGGAAGGTTGAATGCTACCTTCAGGGAAACCTGCTTTCCAAAGGTGACGTCACCAGACACCGTCAGGTGGTCCAGCTCCAGCATGTCAGGTATGCTCTCAAATCTCGTCAGGTAGTCGTGAACCTGCGGCAATCAAGAGAGACGCTCAAAACGCTTGGCTTGTGCACTTGCAGTCTGTGTTAATGTGGTGATGAAAAAAAACTACATTCCCAAACCCATTTGTAATCCATCACTTCTGACACCTCAAAAAATGTAACAGGCAAAAGTAATGAATTAATCTTGTAATACTGTATTGCACACAAAGAGACATATATGTCCTACATGATGCGACTTCTATGTGCTGCGGAAGCTTAGCAGCTGTCAGAGACTGACAGGGCAGTGGCGGTTATCGTGTTTGGTGAGGGGTGGCTTCCCGTTCTCAGGGACGTGATGTGTGTCGGCTCTTCTGTGCGCGTGCAGAAATACGGCTGTCACGGCAGACTCGCGCTGACGGCCTCATTAAACATGGCTCCAGCTCAGGGGAGGTAAACACTCCCAGAGCTGTAGGAAACGCTCGCAACACGCCCAGGATTAAAATTCAAAAGGGCAAAGAGAGAGGATGAATCAATTTCCCTTTTCAGAGTTTCGCCTTCCAAGGAAAAGCCGCCAATCCGGTCTGTGCTGTTTCTCATCCTCTGAGACGGAAACGCTGGCGCGTAGAACAGCGCTCGTAAGACCACAGGCAATATTCATCCCTGACTTTGGTTTCAGGGGAACAATTGCAAAATGGGTTATGTGTCCATAGTGTACTGTCTGCATTGTATTGTCCTGCGTATTTGTGTGTGTGTGTTCAACATTCACTATAATAGACCCAATCACGCCCTTCCCAATTCTTACGAAATGTATGGAGACAAAGTAACACAAATGAGACCAACAGGGGCCTGTAGCGAAGGGCGAGAGAAGTCACCCCACCCGGCCTTGAACCCGGGTCTACACGGCAGTCAAAGCGCATACTCAACCGTAATGACGGCACTCCGTCACAGGGGCCATACTGCTATACATTGTACCTTAATGCACAGGTTAACGCAGTACCTGTGCATTAACCTACCAAGATCTACCAAGGCTGAGCTGTGCAAGTCACAGCTCAGCCTTGGTAGATCTCAGCTCCAAAAAGTCTTTTGCAAAACGGACTGGCGCCATGGTGAACTGCCCCCGCGCGGTGCAGGTCTCGGCAGAGGCGGGGCCTTGTACCTTAGTGAAGGAGCTGCCTAGCTTGACATGGGGTGTGGTGGGGAACTCCCTCTTCTTGCTCATGGTGAGAGAGCCGGCGTCCAGGCTGTACAGGTTGGACATGACCAGCAGCAGGTCCGAGGTGGTCTTGACCGGAAGGAAACGGCTGCGGGGTACGTTGATGCCCAGCGCGTTGTCGAAGCTCTTGATGGCCGCGCCCACGGCTGTCTCCAGCTGGACGACGTTCAGCCCGCCGTCCAGGGTCTGGTGCCGGCCAGGGAGAGCGGGAGAAAGGACACGGTCACCACACTCACTCACAGAGGGGACACCATTACTATACACAGAAAGCTTACGGCCACCACACGCGCTCACAAAGGACACTATGACTATGCATACTCTATGAAATACAAAACGTAGGGGAAAGAGACAGCAGAATTAGTACAATATTTGCCCACTTGCCAAACACACCACTGTGTGGTGAATAATATCATATATATAATTACCACTGGGTGTGAACCCTGGTGAGCCAGAGAGTGTAATAACATGCCCTTCCCAATCTCACTGGTAGGAATATACGATCTTCACGAATCCCACATTGGATCTGTTCCTTGCTCTGCTAGCCAAGCATAACACTTTGTGCAGGGCAAATGAAAGCAAATGACAGTCCCACCCATTATGGGGTTTAGAAAGTCATACTTCCCTACCACTTAAGAACATCACACCCATACATTCTGGAGAAAGGCCAAGTTCTGTATGTTACAAGGGAAACAGAAATTTCAACAGAAATTACAAGAAATAGGGAGGCAACAGTAAAATACTATCATCTGACCATCAACATCACTACAGCTACGGGCATTATCTGGAGGGTGCACAGAACACTTTGAAACTCCAGACTATGCCTCTGTAATAAGAGCATTGAAAATGGGTTTCTGAAATAAACTTCCCTCTCCCTCGCAAACTGTACCCAGATCAGGATGGCACCCAATTAGCAGAGGCAGGAAGCAGTCGTCCCACAGTTTTCTCTGTGTAAACAAACAGGAGCTCCCAGCGGCCCTGCAGACAGCGCCGCACCGAAACGAGGCAGCCTCGCCACGCGTCCCCACGATTTATTCAGAGGGATGTTCTCTGCGCAGCGCCGCGGTTCAGCTAGCTAATGCTCTTTTCCCCTTCCCCTAACAGCCCTGCTAGAAGTAGGCAGGCCGTCTCTGGGGCTTTACCTCAGCATTGCAGGATCGCAGGATCGCACGACCCCCCCCCCCCCCACCCCCCCGGGCCCAGGATCAGTGGAGGAACACAGGCAGCTCATTCAGAAGGCAGCCGCTTGCACACATTTCTGTACCCTTCACCTCGTCCTCAAGAGCGAGTCCTGTCTGGGTGTTTAAGTTGCCCCCAATCCCGCCACCACCAAACTACCTCCCTTCCTTGTTTTGCACTTGGTATCATCTGCCACAGTAAATGTGTCGTTTTGGTGACCGGTCTCGGTTCCCTGGCCCCGGTCCTGTTCCTCACCTTGGGGTTGACGATGATCTCCATGTCCATGGCGTTCTGCTCCTGCAGCCTCTTGATGGCCGGCAGCGAGATCCACAGGTTGTTGGTGTTGAAGATTTTGAACTTGGTGACGGACTTGAACTCGTCCACGTGGGCCTTGGGCACCTGGGCGATCTCCAGTAGCCTCAGCTTACCATCGTACTGAGTCAGCGTGCCACCCTGCCAAGGAGAAAGACCTCGCAATTCCACTCACTGCCTTTTTAAACATCCATGCAGACCAGATCAATCTCCTGTACAGATCAATCTCACCATTTTTTTTTTCCAAAAGCAATTGATTCCAGTGTAACAGACAACTTATGTAACAGACACTTCATACAAAAAGAAACCGAACCAGCCCACCCAAGAAAGAACAAGGCATTCTTCAGTCCTCCCAAGCCACATCCTCTGACAGTCTGACAGACACATCAGCGGAGTAACAGTGGGAGTGTGTTGACGAAAAGTCCGGTTTACCTTGACGTCGGCCCTGGTCTTGTCGGTGACCTCCATGATGAACTCGCAGCGCTTGCCGTTTGGCTGGCTCATCAGGTGGTTGAGGATGTACAGGTCCACGGTGGCTCCCAGATTGTCAATGTTGGACACAAAGATGTACTCCTTGCCCTCGGCGATCAGCTGGTCCAGCAGGCCTGAGTTGTAGAAGCTGTTGTAGATGTCCCCGTGGCCCGGGGGGTACCAGGCCTCTGCGTTCTCGCCTGTCGTCCCCAGGTCCTTGGCCACCGGCAGCAGGGACTCCTTGTTGATTCTCGGGTACCTGAGAGAGAGCGGACGGAGGGGGGAGGGTCGGAGGGTGAGCCCGAAAATTTGCCAAGATCTTCAAAAAAAAACTTTTAAACGCTCTTCCAGTCTTATGATTTCCCAGTAATATTGTGATAATTGAAAATTCCCAGAAACTTAAACAGGGAAAGATACACTGAGTACTGCTCCTGTCAAAGCAGAGACACACAGGTAAAATGATCAGACACAATGATCACACTTCTCCCACCAAACAGTAAATATTACAGCACCACACAGCAACATCAAAGTGAGCAATAATGGTGAAAAGAGGCTTGGAATGGCTTGGGTGATAAGATGCTCATTAAAGTGATTACCAGGAACAAGCTCACACACCGTAAACATCAAAGTAGCTCTTTGGCAGGTGAACCCAGTCCAGGCGCCAGGAGTCCACATGACTGAGGAGGGGTGGGGCAGGGGGTGATGAATCCACCAATCAGATCACATGGTGCGACTGACCACTTTCCAAGAGTAAACCATGAGCAAACATGATAGTAGCACAGTGCCCTAAAGGTTACACGTTTTGAAAACCCTTTTCCCCACTTCCATGACTGACCATTAAAATCTCAGGTCAGAAACTGACCTGTAAATTCAAGCCGACATGAAAAATCCCTCATCCCAACGTCGACTTCCCAGCATCCCAGTCTGCGATACATTTATTCAAGTTGTTGTTTTTAATAGGAGCAGTTCAACATATGGCTTCATTTTAATTGTATCCCCGAGGCAAGTGAGCCTTGTGATAAATTCTCCTATGAAAGCCCTCTCATCAAATATTAATGCGTTCCGTATTACTGCGGTGGCCTCTCATTAACCTTTCGCACTCCGCCACCAGCGGTCAGTGCCGGGCATTATGAACAGCACGTTAAACCTGCGTTCACTGATACGCAGCACGCAGTTCTCAGAGCACAATGCCGCGGCGTATTGCATGACACCGGACTGAAACAGAAGCAGCCGTTTGGGCTGTGTGAGGAAGCCCTCCCCTTGGCGAGGTGTGGGGGCCCATCTGTTCCGCATAAGGACCGGTCTACTGCTTATTTCCGTCGACCCATTTCGCCCCTGCAGAGGCCAACAAACCAAACGCACACAACGCCGACCCCCCGGGAGACCAGCCTGAATAATTGATACACCACCTCTGAGACTGAATCAACCGGTAAATTGAATCTGGACTGATTCTATGTTTCTTTCCTCTGTATTAACCTTTTAAATGTACTGATTACTGTCTGGAGCTTGCCAATGATCTGATATCGCAGGGCAGATTTTGGACATGGAGAAAAGAAAGTTAACCGCAAGTTAACAGTGAGTTTTACTTCACTGAACATAAAGCTTAAACAACATTATTTGAACAGGTTTAGCGGTCTGTACTTACTCTGTTAGGGCGAATGCTTAGTGGGGGGTTTTCTGGCTGGGTGAGTGTGTTGAGGTTAGGACAATGCGGAGGTTATTGGGCTGGGGTGTGCGCGGTAAGGTTAGCGCTATGTGGGGATTATTTGTGTGGGGTGAGTGTGTTGCGTGTTGGTGGTCAGTACCTGCTCTGGTTGAAGGTGTGGATCTTCACCCTGTGGTGTGTGTACTTCTGCAGGATCTTCTTGGTGTCCTCGTCTGTGTTGAAAGAGTTCATGAGGACCAGGGGAACATCAGCGTTGTAGGTCTTGTTCAAGTGCTGGGAAATGGCAGAGAAGACTTGGTTTAAAGGGGAAGGGGATGCCTCAAAGTTACTACACAGTTACTACATTGATAATACATTTGCTTGAACTCACTAACCATCTTTTAAGCAGGTTACTGAACAGATGTACATGTGTGTGATGTGTAGTCTATGTAACATAACAGATAGCAAAAACACTGTGTTGTTTGTAGTTTTATGAAACATGAAGACACTGCCACCCTGACAAACCAAATGGCACAGGTCACACCAGAGTCGGGGTCGATTCCTTTTCAATTGAAACAATTCAAGAAACAAACTGACATTTTGAAATGAACTGACGTGACATTTTCTGTGAAAAAAAATATTTAAAAAAAATATAATAATAATTCCTTGAATTGACTGAAATGAAACACAACTGACCCTCTGGGCTACACCAACAGATACCTTCTAATAAACCGAAAGCAAGAGTTGCAGTCATTTAAGTTAGAATGGCACATGCTACCAGCCACATAATAAGATTTACAGATTCAGAGGTGCAGAAATTAATCTAGAGAAAATGTATGAATGTAACGCTTATGTAACAGAACAGCTGTGCAGAAGCTCATTATGCAAAGGAGCTGTTAGCCTATCCTCATTCTACCATCACATCCGAGCTGATACACTCCACAGCTATCCTAGCTAGGCTGCAGTGTAGTAACAGTATTTAGTATCACATGCATGACTGCACAAACTTCTTTCTATTTGTTGTATTTTATACCTCTCTATTTATTTTATTCAATTTATTTTTTTGTTGTTTTTGATGTGTGCCGGACGGTGCAGTTGTGACACTCAAAGTTCCTTCGGGATTAATAAAGTACTTCTTATTCTTATTATTCTTATGACAAACACAGGACCCGGTGTGCTGAGAGCAGCGCCCCCTGTAGGCCACCGGCCACCTCCTCTCTCCTTCTACATACTCAGACAGCACTGTGTTCCCCAACAGCAATACAGGCCAAGACCCTTCCCCTGCCGAGCTTGAACACAAAGCCCTCCTTTTCAGATTGACCAACAATAAAACACGATGAAAGTTTTAAAAAAAAAAAAAAAAAAACCCTTCAACAACCACCCTTCCAAGATGCTGCGCAAAAAATCTGCCCAGTTAAATAAAACCATGTGTCTGGGCTTTAGCCAATGAAAAACAGGGTGAAGATGGAGACTGGAGCATGTGGTTATAAATCTGAAGGGGTCTGAATGTGGTTTTATGTAGCCACGGAGGCCCAGGGTTCATACCAGGCTGTCTGTGTGTGTTTACTCTAACCAAACACAGAGGCCCTGCTGATGTCCTGTGCTGCCCTTGTAAGTACACAGCCACACGACCAGCACAGAGAGGCACCATGAAATGTCAACTAATATGGAAAATACTTTGGAGGGTTAAAATTTTCAATCTGAAAAACATATTTATCATATTATATTATTTCTGACTTTCTGCTCCTGTGCTGGCTGTCAAATTACGCCTGACTGAGTCTTCACCACGTTCTCCATCCAGTGTTAGCTGTTAGTGTGCCTGTTCGCATAGAAGCTACAATAAAATCGTAATTTCAGTGTATTTTTAACATCCTTATGGGTAACGTGTTTAGCTTTCCCCACAGCCTGCGTGTGCTGCTGCCTGTGTGAAACTGGGCTCGGGGGCCGTACCTCGATCTGCTGCACGGTCAGGTCCAGGAAGGTGTTCTCGTTGCGCACGCTGATCAGGCTCTTGGGCCCCTTGCAGCCCATGCTGGTGCCCAGGCCGCCGTTCAGCTTGACCACCACCAGCTTGTTGAGGCTGTCCGCTATGTTGTCCGGCAGGCCCTTGGCCTTGATCTTCTCGTAGGGCTGGATCTGCGGACGAGATGGGGCGAGAGCGGCCAGAAACAACATTATCCACACCGCGATTGGCTGTCTGGTCTGATAGTAGCAGGGTTAGACGGAGGGGGGAAAAAATGCAAATTGGATTTATATCAGGATGGCAGGGATAAAACTGCAGACTCAATGCAAAGTCTTCTCATGGGATTTTATGCCTAATGGTTTTGGTGCTGCAGAATGGATTATGTCTCAGGGGAGGAATAGAATGAAGACTCTATGAATTCAGATAATAACATAACATGCGGCTGCTGGTGTTTGTATGTAATGGTTGCGAGATACAGGGTAAGTCTCGGGGGGGGGGGGGGGGGGGGGGTGAAGGGGAAAGAACAATAGCAGACAGAACAAAAAAACCAGGACAAAAACCCCTCCTAGCATGGCTACTCCTGTTACATGATACTGGATCCAGGGGATATGGGTCAGTGACAAGAGAGGACGGGAAAAGGCTCACAACACCTTGTTAAAATCAAACAAGAGGTCATCTGGTGCTCGTTTGCTTGCTTAGGAGACGCTCCCAAGCAAACGCGCAGCTTCAAAGTGCTTCTCTGCATCCCCCATATTGCCTGTGCTAATTAAACGGTGTGGGTAGCACATGAGAGCCAGGGCTATGGATGGGGGGGGGGGGCGCATGAGGGGGAATGTGAGCCGTGTGCGTCCTGTCAGAGCTTCCTCTCGAGCCTCGGAGTGAACATGCCGGCCGCTTCCAGATGTCACCCCCTCAGGAAACGCGAGAAACGCTTCCATCGGGTCATTAGCGATCGCTTTTGCACAGGTTCGGCGTCCTCCGAGTATCCAGCAAGGACAGGCCTGAGGAGGAGACAGCTGAAGCATCGCGCTGGGCCACGGCTTACGCACCCCTATATCGCTGAGCTGCGTGAGAGGCGCATTTACCACAAATCTGCTCCTGTTGTAGTGGTCCATACAGATAGATGGAGGAGGTGGATGCAGAAATGATGAACTGACAGGAGCGTAAAAGAAAAGTTTCTTTGGGAAGTCAAACATGAACCACGTGAAAAAGGCTGCTTTTTTTAAAACTATTCTGTAGAACTCTCTCCCAGCGGCTCTCTTCAGAATAGAAAGACTGACGCAGGTGATTTCTAAGTATGAACGTCACACCGTTATTAGTGTGATCGTGGGGACAATCTCCCGCTGTAGAGCCCCTTGTGGGTTTTTTGTATCAACCTCAGAGCGTGGGCACTGATTGCAAGAGCCTATTGGTCGGGACACTTTGATTTGGCTCCTGAGTTACCAGCAGCCTTGATTTTCACACTCCCTCACTCAAGCGAAGGCGCAGAGACTGCATGGGCCCCCAGCGTCCCTCACTGCACTTTAAACGCTGCTCAGCACCACAGAAAAGAAAAAGGCACACAAACCGATGCTTTTGTACACGGCGGCTTTCTGGAGTTTGACACAGATATTTGTCATTTTCTGGCCCGTTCCAAATAAAGTGAAGTCATTTAAACAGGGCGGCAGTGGCGATCTCACAAAGCCCCGTGAGGGCATTCGGGATCTGCTGGGATTGCATGGCGGACGTGCAGAATTAGAGGGAGCGGAGGGAGCAGACCTCTGTCATCGCACCGGGGAGGGATGTGCCGGAAGTCTGGCACGAGGCCCGGGTTACGCAATGAGACAGTGACTCCGCACACTGGAGCCTTGATGACAGCTGTCCAAACGGAAAAGTACTGACTGCTAAGATGAACCCTCAAAAACAGGCAGCGCAGCCATGGATACAGGGGTGGCAACAACCGGCCTGAGCCGTTAGAGCTGGAGGCACGCAGATTCAAGCAAGTCAGTGTAGTGACTGGAAGCCACCATAAGGCAGATTCCACTGGGTGCAGCCAAGCTGCTGCTTATAAACCCTGGAATGGCTCATAATTCTATAAATTGAGACTGTCATTCCCATTCCTGTAGTAGTGTGGTATAGTTGGAAAGACACAAGACCACTTTCTGTTTAAAGTGGGGACCCAGACTGTACCCTTGAGCAAGGGAATTTAACCCAAATTATTTCAGTAAGCATCCAGTTGCATAAATGGATATGTAAGATATACAAGCTGATCTGGATAAAGGCTTAGCAAATAAATACTACAAATAACAATGAAAATAATGATAATAATAATAATAATCACCATTATCATCATGTAAGGTACAGCACGATCGTAAAAGGATATACCACTGTTTCTCAATGCACTTTTGCTCAGTCTTGTACAGTCCTTATAAACCCTACAACAGTTGTGACAGGCACATTACAGGAGAAAATGCAGAAGCATGGAGAAAAAAGCTTTTTTAAAAGCATTTCAATTTGTCCCGGGTCATCTCCCACCAGGTTCAGCCGTTTCATACCACCTAGCTAGAGAACCATTACAGAACTTCCTATCCTCATTACAGACGGTAACATGCAGACTAATGTAATGTCTTCAGAGGGAGAGCAGGAAGGGTCACCATTTGGTATGGAGGGAAAGGGAAGGGGCTTAGCACTAACCACCTCTTTCCTGCCTGCAATAATAGGTTACCTGAAAACTGTGCAGGTGATTAGTGCTTGGGGCCGAGATGCAACAGGCACGCAGTTATTAAAGACGGTGCATTGCATTGCATGAATGTCACCACGGGAAATGCAACGTGGTTCATTTTTGGGTCAGCTGAGCGGGGCACAGTAAGAATCTTGCTTATGAGCAACATATGACCGTTGTCATAAATGATGTTGTCGGCGGCATCCCCAGGGCCCTTGAGCTGAGATACCTTGTGTCTGCTGCATAAAAAGGGAACCCTTGACTTTGAGAGAGACAGGGTCTGCTGCTCTGCGTTTCACTTCAGCCCTTATTTGTTGAACCGAAGTCACACCGAAGTGTTCTGGGTGTGAAATGGGCATGAATCTTGCCTTCTCGGCCCTCCCCGGAGCAGTGTTCACAGTAACCCGCTCCCCCTGCGTGGGGGGTTTCCTGCATTGCATACTGGAGCGTTGCCAGTTCTGACCTCCCCAGCAGCTCCAAAATGTCCTGCCTCAGAAAGGAGGGCAACACTGTCCGCTTAGTAAACAAAATTCAAACAAAATGAAAATATTTAAAACAGCAATGTGAGCCCGTTCACATGTCACGCTCTTGCAAAAAATATTTTAATAAACAAACAACGCCTTCCCCACAATCCATTCATCACTGGTCAGGTACAAGTCTGGGCTATCACTTCCCCCTCGGTAGGTGGAAAACTGGTTTTGCATGTAATGATACGCCACATGTCTGAGGTGACAATGTGTTTGCTTACCCCAGAACATGCTAGCAAAATGCACCTTTTATCCTAAAAGCCTGAAATTTACTTGTGAAGGTCACTGGCTGGATGACACCACTGGAGCTTTGCTGCTCTGTGCCTGCCAGTCTGTGCTAGGTTGTACTTCAGAGACAGGGGTTACCAAACCAGCTCCAGAATACTGCCCTTCCACTGAACAGCAACATTACTGTTGTACAGGGAAATGAGAATTTAATAAAAATTAAATGGTGTGAACCCAGCGGTTTTAGAAATTAATGCCCTTGTTTATCGTCCGGCACTCTGAATACCGAACACAAATGGCACCAAAAACTCCTCACTTAATCAACATGTAAAATAATTTAAAAAAAATGATTTAGCTTGATAATTATTATTAAAGATATTAATTATCAATTAAATCACCAAATTCATTGATAGGAAATGAGCAGTCTGGTGGATCAACCTTTGCCAGAAATATACAATCACAACTGGAATAAATTAAAAAGGTTTATTGAACAGTTACACTAAGACAAAAACTAAATTCAGAGTCAGGGCAACAGACCTGGTCCACTACCTTAACAGACACTAAATTACATGAAGAAATAAACCAAACAAGAATATGGATGGATCACAGAATGGATGAATGACTGCATGAAGAGAAAACTAGCCAAGCCAATTGTTTATCTCTCCCGAGGAAGAAGACAGGAACCACTCAAAATAGCAGCAAAACCCCAAAAGGAAAAATTCAAAAAGTTGCAGGAGAAACTGAGCAGATGGACGGAACACAAGCAAAAACTGAGCCAAGCTGCGCAGACCAAAACTGAACCACGGACTGGATGACTGAACGGATAACTGAGCGTAAGACTGAGCATCGAGGCCTGTTCTAGGCCTGACTTAAGAAGAAGCTCTCTCCACCTCCCTGGCCCACGCATAATTAATTTTATGGTGGGGGAGTGGCTGGAAGTTTCTTCCGGACTTAATTGTGTGCTTTAGACTCAAACATCTGGAAATACCACATATATTTTCGAGATTCTCATTGTTACATTCAGCTCCTCATGAGCTTCGCAATGACACCAAACATTAATAGGCATGGATTGAGAGGAGAGAGTTGACTGAGAGGAACTGGCAAAATGGTGGTAATGGTTGCTGCTATATTGAGAAATACACGTTATCACACAGCATTTTTCTCATGACATGAGGGTACAATTACTGTGGGGTATAAAAGGGTAAGTGATCCAAACACGTAGATACACACAAAGAAACACACATACACACACGCGCGCACACAAACACACACGCTGATTGTGCTCAGGAGGGGGAGAAGGGGGAGATGGCAACCCTCTGCAGTTGTGGTCTATCGGGATGTTACTATTTTTCAGAAGTAACTTTAAGATTGGCTGAGTTCTTTAATACTATAAGTATTTGGCACCTGAACCTCTTTCAGATTAAACCAAACATGACTGTGGGCACCATTCATCCAAGGATTCTACGTCTGAGGGGCAGATTAATGCTTACCAACACACAAAGCGGGCGTACCACGCCCTACTTCCGCTTTTATCTGGCAAAATCAAAAAAACAGGCAATCATTAGTTTGAGGTTTTAAGTATCTGAGGGTCCTGACTCCTGAGTAATGAAAGGAATCATAAAAACCCAGACCAGGGCAAAGAACCATAAAATGCCTGGTAGTCACCCAACACTGTGAAGGACATGCAGGGCTTTCAATGCTCAGCAAAATTACCACAGAGAACCTCAAGGGCTTTCACTGCACAGCGACATTACAATGAAGGACCTCCGGGGCTTCCCCAACAAGGTAATTTCACACAGTTCTCCACAAATGGAACACAAATGATGGACTGTCTACATGTCATCTTTTCTAAACATATCATCAACACTGTGTAGGCTTCAGCATAAGCTGAATGGGTCGGATTTGGATTTGGGCAACCTCCTGGGAAAACCTTGTTGCTGCTGGAAGTGGTGCTGGTGGGCCAGTAGGGGTCAAGTAACCACTACTCCAATTCTGTGTTGGGTCACTGTGCTGTGGAAGGTGCCACCTTTCAGAAGAGGTCCTTATTCACTATGGTGGGTAAAGATTCAATGGCGCCTATTGAAAACGTAGAGGTCTTAACGTGAGTGTTAAAGTCAAATTCCCAAACTGCCTCTCAACATCCACCTAACTATCCTCCTCATAGCTGACTGCCTACACAATCCCCTTCATTCCCTGCAACTATCAGGTCATCGCTGTGAAAGAATGCTCACAGTCAGTTGACCTTCCTGGTTAAATGAAGTTTAAAATAAATAAATAAGAACTTTGCCCTTTCATTAGAGTTTATTCTGAGGTCCAAACACCTGCAGATAAAAAAGAGGTTTCATCAAAGAGGAAATGAGATTTTGTTGAAGTTGTGTTGCGCTTTGTGTGAGTAAGAGGCTACGCCAGATGAAAGGAAGACGAATGTCTGACTCAGAGGACAAAAAGGACAGGGGTAAATATAGACAGCATGGTTGTGCCCTTAGCTTAAACTCCTGCACTATGTAGCCCCTTCCCACTGCACTGACAGGGAGAGTGAATGCGGAGACAGAAGGGAGTGAGGGGGATATTCACAGAGGTGGGGTGTTGGGTTGGGGGCAGCGGGCTCACGCAGGGTCTGCCACACCACATGGCTCTCTTCCTGGGCTATCAGCGGGATTCTGATATCCCTGTGCTGCCCTGACCTGGGCCACACTGACTCAGTTTGGATAGGGAGGGAGGGGGGGGTCACTGTGAGGCTCCTCAGACCCAACGTTCCGCGAGGCCTTGCTGACAAAAAGCACGACCAACATCCCATCGACTCCCCTCGGCAGAAAAGCAGCTGTGCAAGAACACCTGCTCTTACATCACGCTCACTCATAATGGCTCTGTCCCCTTCCCGAGCACTCTCCGGTGCAGGCTACAGGTAAGCAGCGGCAGGCTCCTCTCTCTAAACTGGAACGGATACAAAAAGGCCGCATGACTTAAGCTGGGAGCTGCACCTCCTCCGTAACTACAGAGGGAACAGAGACTGTTCTGTGTCGCGTAGCAGGAGGCCGGGAGAGTGGAAAGAGGAGACTCCCTAAACCCAACACGGCATTCTCACTGCGATCAAGTCAAGTTCAGAAGCTGCATCCAACATTCAAGACAAAGCAGGAGATGAAGGCCCAGATTCAACCCAATGGCTACGGTACTCTGCCCTCGACTTTGTGGAATGAATTTCAGTGTCTTTACCACTTGCGCAAATGTGTTACTCAGACTTGTGCCGCAGTGGCCTGTCAAGTCATCGTGAGATTGAAAATGAGCAATTTAATCATGTGGAAAATCAAGAAGAAATTATACTGCTACAACACTCTTAAACACAGAGGACACGCCTACTGTAAACCTCGCTCAGGTATTTGGCTTCTGGAAACATATAATGACATACCTTCCCTAAAGCGCCAACCACAGTTATTTGTATAAAACAAGAGAGTAGATTCACCTGGCTAAAGGATCTGGCCCTTGCTGTGAAAGTTTGCAAAACACAATATTCCACAGCAGTCTAGTTCACAGTTAAGAGTCACGCTTCTTCTCAGGTACAGCATGAGCCTTTAAAGTGTTGTTCATTCAAAGGTAATATTAGCTTAATTTGGGAACACCCCATTCCCTATTGTTGTGTGCACCAAATGGCAAATGCACAAGCATTCTGAAAGGACCAGCTTGTGTCCATCCCACCCTCAACCGGATCCCACCGCATGCCGTTCTGACACACCCACACAACAAACAGATGTTGACCATGCACACCTACCAAAGCCTCTTTGATTCTTCCCACTGCATTATTTGAAAGCACAAAAAATTAAGTAACCCCTTCCCATGTCAATATATTTCACATTAATGTCGCTCCTTCAATAGGGGAAGACCCGGGCTATGTGGTATTTGACACGACTAGAGAAAGCACAATTTAAAGTTTAATAAGATGAGAACTGGGAATAGCAACAGAAAAAGCTGCACTTAGTGTGTAGTGTGGAGCCAAGCCACTTTGGAAATAAAACATGCAAGAAAGTGCTGCCACACTAGGAGAAAGTGTAACCACTTTAGCCAAATTGTACCCAAAAGCATGTAAGCTGCTTTGCTATTCATCCCAGTTTTACTGACAAACTACAGGCTGATCGTTTGGAAACAAGGATTTGTGCGTCATTGCTGGAGGACGGACAT